>NW_023597055.1:2655204-2661145 GCF_011947565.3 Pollicipes pollicipes
GACCCGACCCACAACGTGCGAAACGCGCGAACGCATGCAACGATCGATTATTGCAGTACGTACTTATTCTTGCCGGCAGCTGCAGTAAATCTGTAAAGAGGGGAATCTCGTTACCGCTGATATTGTTTCAGCTCTGCTGCAAGAGCTGGCGTTCGCCAATGCGAATGTGAACCCTCCCAGTCCCCCGGAGGTAGCGCCACCTGGACCCGTCCCGACAACAGCGCCACCTACGATATCGCCACCGGCGCCGCCACCCACAGAGGCGCCGAGCCAGGGCAACGTCCAGGCCTCGAGTACGTGTGAGGCGCGCAGCTACGGCTGTGCCACGGTAACTCGTGTGTGGGTGAAGTAAGGCATGCTGACGCAAAAAGTGCGAAAGAGCTGAATAGTCTCGCACAGACCGAGCCGTGCTCGACGCCATTCAAGGAGCCCCCGTCCCCCCTCCCACCCAGACATCACAGCTTTTCGTCCTCGGGGACATCCGTCCTCTGTCTTCGCAACACCAAACTGAGCGCATAAGGAATGGGCCGACGCTACCGGACTGGAGAACCCACGCATCACCTCGTGCAGAGGACCCCCTCCGTCCTCAACCCGCACCAGCATGCCCCCACCGCCCACGCGTTGCCCTGACTCGCACCAGCCCTGAACCGGCACCAGCCCTGGCCGGCACCATCCCACACCAGACGCCTAACCGGACGCCCTTCGCGCGGCAGACATCCGCTGCTTGCAGAGCACCTCTCGGGAGCAGCTGACGGCGCGCCTGCGCCTGCGCCGTCCGCTGGTGGCGCCACCTGTGCTGGCGCTGCGGCCGGCTGTCAACCCGCTGACGTCATCGGTGTGCACGCTGACGTCGGCGGAGGAGGACCGGCTGCTGACGCTGAGTGTCACCAACCTGGAGGCCTGCGGCGTGGAGAGCTGCGTCCAGCCCAGCGGCGAGGTAAGAGTGACTCTGCCGGCACCGTCGATCCCCGTATGAGGCGTCATTGGCAGGGGGCAGTGAGCCGCTGCCTCATCGGCGGCTGAGGGAAGGCTGCTTGTATCTGCGCCAGATCCACAGCAGCAGCTGTTGTCGCGGACGGTTGTCGTGGTGGCTGCTGTGTTGGTGTGACCGGCGGAGTCCGCCCGCGTCAGCCGACTGTTTTGACGACGTCGCTGCTGCCGACAGCGCTGGCTCTGCCTGACAATCCGGTTCCCGGTGATCGCCGGGATTCGACTGCCCGAGGATGACGTAATCCAGATCCAGTGCCGGCCTCAGGACCCCACGCAGACCCGCGGCAAACAGCTGGCCGTCCCGACCGTCGGGTGAGGCGGCGGCGACGTCATACTGACGTCACATCTGCTGTGTCTGCTGTGTGGGATGGCCCGAGCCTGCTGTCTCCTGTGTGACATCCGCTGTAATGGCGGCACGCTGTTCCACACGTGCTGTCTGCCGCATCTGCCTGGCCGGCGGACGGCGCGCTGTGTCTGTGCTATCCGCCGTGTTGACGCTGTCTGCTGGTGTCTGCCGTGCCGACATGTCACGTGTCTGCAACACTCACTGAGGTATCCGCCACACTGACACCGCGCGGTGCCTGCCACGTCGGCCAGCCTCGAGCTGCAGTCGCCGGCCCTGTTCAGCGGCGGCGAGCAGCAGTTTGAGTGCGAGATCGCCCTGTTCCGGCGTACGCCCGGCACCGGCATCTTCTCCACCGTGGTGCAGGCCGGCGACGCCGTCACGCTCGGGGAGGAGCTCCACCTGCGGGCCATTATCCGCAGCGACGATGGTCAGTGCCGATCACGCGGACCCGGCGTTACCCAGGACACACAGACCGGGTGTTACCCCGGACACACAGACCGGGTGTTACCCAGGACACACAGGCCGGGTGTTACCCCGGACACACGGACCACCTGTTGTCGTTTATGACCCTAATGAATAGTGGAGATGGCAAGGGCAGTAAGGGTGGGTGTGGCTTGCGCCGAATGCTGGCATGTATATATTCTATGTATACACTAGATAGAAAGAGAGAGAGAGAGAGAGAGAGAGAGAGAGAGAGAGAGAGAGAGAGAGAGAGAGAGAGAGAGAGAGAGAGAGAGAGAGAGATATATATATATATATATATATATATATATATATATATATATATATATTTACCTGCTCCGCAAGGTGCTTAAGAGGGCTACCCTCCTGCCCCGAACCTGTGAGGTGTCCAGTGAAGGAGTGGACACGCCCCCATCCACCCCGAGCCCGTGCATGTCTCAGCTACTGGTGGCCGCACCTGTCGTGACCTGACCTGACCTGACCTGACCCCGTGACCTTGCCGTGCCGGCAGGCTGGAGGTTCAGCCGCCTGACGGACGTGCTTCTGCAGCGTGTGACCGCCGACGGCGTGGCCCAGACGGCCGACAGCGTATCTCTCGTCCTCAGCAGCGGCTGTCGCAACCCGGAGTTCAAGGTACCGCCGCCAGGGGCGCTCGTAGTTTCGTCGGGGTCCCGCGGCACGTCCAAAATGGTGTCCATGGTCAGATGCGACGCGCGGTGTGGATTTAACGTTGACATTTAGCGTTCGCGACGCACGTTAACGGCTTAACTTTAACGATTTAGCGTGAACGATTTAACGTTAACGATTTAGCTTTGACGATTTGACTTCAACAATTTAACGTTTAACGGCGTCTAACGTTCACCGGCACACCACGCCATGGGCGGTGGTCTGATGCGTTGTCGGTGGTTTCCTGTTCCGCCGGCAGCTCTGCCTGGGTGCTGTTGGCCCCGCTGTTCCCCTGCTGCCGTCCGCCAGCAGCTCTGCCTGGGTGCTGTTGACCCCGCTGTTCCCCTGCCGCCGTCCGCCGACAGCTCTGCCTGAGTGTTGTTGACCCCGCTGTTCTGTCGCCGTCCGCCGGCAGCTCTGCCTGGGTGCTGTATACCCCGCTGTTCCCCTGCTGCCGTCCGCCAGCAGCTCTGCCTGGGTGCTGTTGACCCCGCTGTTCCCCTGCCGCTGTCCGCCGGCAGCTCTGCCCGAGTGCTGTTGACCCCGCTGTTCTGTCGCCGTTCGCCGGCAGCTCTGCCTGGGTGCTGTTGACCCCGCTGTTCTGCCGCCGTCCGCCGGCAGCTCTGCCTGAGTGCTGTTGACCCCGCTGTTCCCCTGCCGCCGTCCGCCGGCAGCTCTGCCTGGGTGCTGTTGACCCGCTGTTCCCCGCCGCTGTCCCGACGCCAGCTCTGCCTGGGCGCTGTTGACCCCGCTGTTCCCCTGCCGCCGTCCGCCGGCAGCTCTGCCTGAGAACTGTTGACCCGCTGTTCTGCCGCTGTCCGGCGGCAGCTCTGCCTGAGAACTGTTGACCCGCAGTTCTCCTGCCGCCGTCCCGACGCCGTGGCACCAGCGCCGCTGACCGCTCTCATTTCAGATCGTGGCGCCGGCCCAGCCGACTCGCCACCAGCAGAACCAGCTGATCAGCAACTTCGCCTTCCGCGTGTTCGCCTTCCAGGGCATGGGGTCCGGGGACCGGCTGCAGGTGTCGGCCGGCGTCACAGGCTGCGTCGAGGCCATCGACTGTGCCCCGGTGCGGAGGGGGGGGGGGGGGTGCTCCTCCTGGAGCGGAGGGGAGGAGAGGGTGCCCCACGCAATGAAGGGTGGAGAGTGCTGAGTGGCAAAGCTGGAAAAGCTGTCGGAAAACCTCCAGACGAGGTGCTTTTCCACTGGAAAATCGTGGTCGTAAGCATTTCAGTGAAAGCTATGGTGGCCGTCGCGGTGCAGTATTCTCCACCCATGCACACAACGCAGTGCAAGGTACATTCTGCGTTTGGTGTGTCAACCACACTCGTGCTGATCTTACCTCAGCCGACGTCCATGAATATTGACCAAACTGGTCGGAGCGATCTGTGGGGAGATGCTGGAGCTGGCCGACCCTCTCCATGTGCCCAGCTTGGCATACGTGGACGCTGATGTGCGACGATTCAGCCCTCTTACCACAGACAGACGTGGGTGTTGTCTGACCTGATCAACCTGTCATGACCTGACCTGACCTGACGTAACCCGACCTGCCTTAACATGACCTGACCAACCTGAGCTAACCTGATCTAACCTGACTTGACCTAACCTGACCTTACCTGACCTGGCCTGATCTGACCAACCTGACCTAACCTGACCTGACCTGACCTGACCTGACCGATGCCCTCAGACGGCCTGTCCGGACGGAGGGCAGGGCTACGGGCGCCGCCGCCGCCGTGAGGCCCGGGTCAGCAACAGCACCGACTGGCGGCGTGACCTGGCCTTCAGCGTGCTGTTGCCGGACGTCCCACCAGGTCAGTGTCCGCCGCCGCGACCAGGCCCACCCCGGGTATGGTCCGAACCTGTGACGTCACGGCCGGTGGCCGGCTATCACCTTGAACGATACGGCGAGGCATGGTGCTCGATCCGTGAGACGTTCTGCGCGGTTAGACACCGTATCGCAAATTTTCTGTTCCCATAAGGGGAAGGATTCAGGAAACAATAAATCATTGAAAACGTACAAGGATCTTTGATATGGCCGGGAGACAGAGAAGGTGATGAGATCTTTTTACGGTTAGGATGTCGTGTCTATCAGCGATTAGATGACTTAGGAATAACCACATGAGGAGTGGTGATGTGATGTCAGAGATAAGCGACGTCACGTATGCGCCAGGTCACATGACGAGGGCCTCACGGGCCGCGTGATATCTGTGACGTCTGTGGTGACTCCGTGACGGGTGTCGTGACGCGGCCGGCCGTGTTCCAGTGCGCCCGCAGCTGCCACCGCCGATGCCGCCGCCGCCGCCGCCGCCGGCCGCCGGCTGCCCCGCCTTCCTGCTGGGATCACTGATCGCCGCGCTGGCCTGCTGCTGCTGCTCGGCTGCTTCGTCTGCGTGCTGAACGTGCGTCGACGCCAGCAGCTGAAGTCGCCGCCAGTCCCGCAAACCGATTATCAGTTGATGGCATCCCGGCTGGAGCCGCGCCACGGCTGCGAGGGCGGAACCGTCGCGCATCTCCAGTGTGCCTGGTCGCCGACAGATGGCTCCGCCGGCTGCGTGGGGCGAGCGGGCTGGCTGCCGGCAGTTGGGCCGGTGGAGCGAGCGGTCACGGCGCCGCGCGGACGCTGCACCGCGCGCCAGCTGAAACGCCGCCGCGCGGACGTGCGCCGAAGCTTCAGTGCCGGCAGTCTCCGCTGCGCCTGCGCGCCACGTCGTGATGGTGACGCGATCGTGACGAATTCGAACGTCAGCATTGTCAGAGTGCCCGCGAAGGAGAATATTTACTCTGAGCCGGCTTCCAAGTGTGATGTGGCCCCCACAATGGTTTAAGAGACAGTAACCGGACCACACAAACTTCGCAGCCCTGCATTTGCCCCAGCGAAAAAAGCAGTGATGTGGACATTGCTGCGCGCCGCTCAGGAATAACTGAAATGAATAATCGTCCAGACGGACCAATGCGTGCAAGCAACGACGGCCCGCTGAATCAGGTTTGGCGGTGTCAGCGAGGCCGTTAATTGACTAACACTAACGAAATACATCACACTTGGCCCTTGATCGTCTGTTCTTTCCGCTGGGTCTCCGCTTTAGCCGCCCTGTGGTAAAAATACGCGTGGATGATGCTGTGAACTGAGAGTTCCGGTCGCAAATCTCCGGGCGCGATTCCTTATGTGACCTACAGCCAGCTCTTTAAGCCCCTATGCCCTCAAATCGGGTCCTTGATCGTCGGTCCTGGTGGGCCCTCCAAGCTTTCCGGGCCTCCTCGAACACCGCCCTTTTTCGACTCGGGGTCCCTGCGAACACACCTCATGTGGAGCACTGTGGGCCCCTGATAGATGCGGGGGGGTACCGGCCAGTGTAAAACGCTTGACTCGGCTTTTTCCTGCTTGGTAAATGAACCTTCAGGTGTATGCCGCCACGGAGCCAACTGTGCGCTACTGGCGGTACCTGACCGACATATAGGACCTAATCAACTCAGGGGCAA
>NW_023597055.1:2662145-2683034 GCF_011947565.3 Pollicipes pollicipes
CCCTGATCAGCGCTCAGGGCTCTCTGTCTGGCATTGGAGTGGCCGGCCTTTCGCCCCTGAATACGACCTCCTGCCGGCCTTGTTAGTCTTTCACCCTATGCCCCGTTCCCTGCCCGCGCCACCGGCAGGCCCTATCAAACGATTACGTTTTTCGTAAACATGGGTCCAAAGGTCATGACTGTTATTCGGAAACGGGTATCATGAATGTCATGTTCGGAATAGGAAGACGACATATCGAGATTACCCTTAAAAATGTAGTGAAAAAGACTCTCTCTCTTGTCAAAAAAGACTCACGCAATACACTCTCATCTTGTTCAAAGGCGTAATGCTTTCCATAGTTGGCACCCTTTCCAGTATCGCATGACTCTTTCAAAAAAGCGGGTTGATAGGGGTCAGATCATTTTCTTATCATGCTAAGTGCAACAGAAATGTTCAAGTGAAAAGCGTACCTTTATGGCTTGACTTCACACTTCAAGCAGCCTGTACTGTACCTGTACCTGTGGGGTCCAAATCTTGGACAGTAAAACAATTTTGGCCCTACCCGATACTCAAAACGTAAGTCTCAAGTAAGTCAGTCTCAGTCTATAAGTGTTACACTTAAAGTGTAAGTATTGCGTGGTATGCATTGCGTATTTCAGTTGGCGTGGACAAAAGGCTTGGGCCAGGCTCAGCCCTGCCTAGGTTTCGCCTGACTTTGGGTAGCCAGGGCCCAGCTGGCGCCCTGTTCGAGCCCAGCCGAGGCCGTGTCAGAGCCCATCGCGTGCCGCGCCCTGCTGCGCAGCATTCTCGCTGGGCCCATGCCTGACATGGGCTTCTTGCCAATTGGTATGCAGCGCGCGTACCAGATGGAGCCGGACAGACTACCAGATGGAGCCCAGCGCCTGACAGGCCACGCCGATACACCTTAAGCTGCGCCCCAGCTGGAGCCCAGCGCCTGCCAGGCCACGCCGATGCCCGATATTTGCCACACATGCGCCCAGCTGGTGCTCAGCTAAGCCACAGGTAGACTGCGACCAGGCCGTCGCCCACCAAAAAAAGTTACGAGGGCCACGGCCGGGCGGCCCGTCTGCCGCCCGCCCGAAGCCATGATAAAATGCTGCCGAGCATTATGTTAAGGTGATTGTGACATCAGCGGCTCTGTGTCATGCGCCCAGATATTTTGCTTAGAAATTACCTCTTGCCATCTCGCTTTCGTATACGACATGCCCTCCCCGGATTTCTTTAGAGCTTCAAAGTATATGTGAACAATGTTGGCGATTGCGTTGAAATTCTTGCGTGAAGTAAATTATCCGTTTCACGAAGGAAGCATGCAGTATGGAGCTAGTTACTGCCATATCGTCCCATGGACGCTGCATTTGTCTTTCTTTCCCATCACGGCCATGTTAAATGTTGCGACACTGAAAAGAGGAGTGGCATCTGGGGAGCATCTGCCCTCGCCAGGCGCGGTGTGGACAAAGAGTGGTTCTCATACAACTTATGAGCTGTCCCTGTGATATCCGTGAATGCTGGCATTTTGCCATTCCCAGCTGGTGACCCCTTTTTAACCAAGCTAATGACCCTGTTCGCGTGCCGTATGGGATGCGAGGTGTAGGGACCACTCGACCGTCGTCACGCCCTTTGCCTTGCAATTAGTCATTAGGTAGGTACCAATCTGCTGGGAGCCAGAAGACAGTGATTCTTGGGACCAATAAAAACAGCCTGAAAATGAAGACGCAGTTCTTCGGGTCAAGCAGCTTGCAGACCAGGCCATTGCCAGGTAGGTCCACCCTGCCACCGGCCATAGGTCATTGCACTGGCCATTGCCAATGTCAGTTGAATAAATTTCCATCAGCTAGTGGAATTTCAAAAAAGTTGTTTAGCTAGTGGAATTGTGTAACAATATTCCTTTTGGGGTTTTCTGTCACTTTGATGTGTATCAGGTTTCTAAGTTGGACTTGTTAAGATTGTATGCCATGAAATATCTGCAAATCGTGCAATAATTAATGGATTTCATTTCAGTGAAATCATTTTCTTAATTGCATGCATGTATGGAGTTGCCAAAACTGCATGCACCTAAGAGATAAAGCAACTTGTATAATAGGAATGTTATATCTTTTTCATGTGATAGTCTGTGCTGTGGTGCATCATCAGTTGCACATGATCATTTAGTGACCATTCCTATTGTTCCATTGGTATTAATATCCAGTCCAATTATTATTTATCTGTGATTTTGATCTCAATCCTTGTTGCACTTTTACCCCTGGTTGCTTTTATGGTCATTACTCTTCTTCACACTTAATAAAATGGTCAACAGCATGACAGCATGCTTCATGTTGTCTTGATGTAAAAGGCTGTGAAGGCAGGACTCAAGGTATACAAATTGGGTACATTTGGTGGCACAAGCAGCAAGATGCTCAATTGATGCAAGGTGCTCAATTCATCACATTGGTGGGGTTTATACTGATATTGATCAAGGTTCACCCATTACTTAATGAGATGTGCCTGAGGTTTGACATATAAAGACCAATTCTGCACCACTCATTCTCTCATCTTGCAGTTGGCCAGTATCTGATATATTTGAAGAGTGACAATTTAATATCTTTGAAAAGTGCCAAGCCTAACTAAAACAACAACAGAGCTGAGTCTACTGTATAGATTGCATGATAAGGTTCACCCATTACTAAGTTGATGCACTTCCATAATAGGGCATGTTACCTATGGTGTGAAAGCATGACATGGTAGTCTTGAACATTGCATAGAATGCAACACCATGTTGTCACCACACTGCTGCTTAAAATTGTTATGCCACACACTTCAGTCTGAGCTATTTTGTTTGCCAATCTCACAGTGTCACTGCTATTGTGAATGTTAACAGGCATAAACAATGACTGCTGTCAAACCATCAAGAGTTTAAAGAGGATGTTTAACAGATCAAACAGGCTTAGGCCAAGCAAATCAGAGCCCAACACAGGGGTATCTCCAGGATTTGATGTGAAGGGTAGGGACACTAGGAGTGAATGAAAAATGGTGGGACTGGTCATTTGGGGGCCAGGGTCTTTAAAAAGCATGGTCATCACTACTGCCAGGGTGAGGTCAGCATGCTGAAGTTCATTGAGATGAGTGCCAGGAGGCCATATTTATTGATGCTATCAGACCTCTGTCCTCCACCATCTGTGCCCCCTCCCCCTACTTCCTTTGCTTGTTAAGGCACTGCCCCTTCACCCAAGAACCCCTCACATCCTTACCTGCTCCCCTGATGGGCCCGTACCTGTGCTGCACAAGTGCTGGGTTCGATCACTATTGAGCTCAATTTGATTGGTTGGTCCTGAGCAAGGGGGGCCAGCAACAGCTGGTGGATCCTAAGATATGTGCGCAATATCCTGAAAAAATCAGTCTTCATGGCACCTGAATGACCGAACTTTATTTCGCTTGTCGGGAGGAGAGGGAGGGGCATCTCAGTTCTGCCAGGACCACTTAAGGTGAGGACTTGTCATCAAAACCTGTTTGAGGGAAGAGTTTGGTAACTATTATGTACATCTTGCCTGCTGGTAATTGCATCTAATCAGCAGGTTTGTGGTCACCTGAATGAAAGATTTTCTAGTTTGATTACCTAGTGCAAAGATTTTCTAAGAAGAAAGAAAGATTTTCTAGTTCCATTACCTAGTACCATTACCTATTTTCTAGTTCCATTACCTAGTTTCTAGTTCCATTACCTAGTTTTCTAGTTTCATTACCATGTTGCAAAACAGGGTGGGCCCGATTTGAAATTGATCTGAAATTGAGCATCCAGTTTTTCCAATTTATCTATATCATTATGATATAATACATTGCATGGTATATTAATCCAATTTATTTGAAACACAGCACAAGCAGCCAGCATTCCGGACCCGGGAGGGACAGCCTCGTGGTGGGCGGAAAAATCCATTTTCGCAGCCGTAGCCCCAAGGTCTCTTAACCGTATGCTCATGCAGACATCCACGCTGTTCTGTGATGGCTGTGCAAGCCATGTGTACCCCATTTCATTGCCGTGGATGTGGATGGAAAACGCAATATGCCAGGTGTGTTGGTGGCCTTGCCAACTTCCACGGAGGTGGGCCAATTTTTTATTGTGGTGTAAAAATGTTTGTTCCTGCAGCAGTGCGACACCGAGCTTTGTCACGATGGTTGTGGTGGTTGTGTGGTTGTGTGGAACATGTGTGGTTGTTGATGTGGCATTAAACAGTCAGGAGTCGCTTTCATCGAACAAAATGTGCCAATTTGTGGTGAAACCACCACCACGTGGATGGCACCACGCGTATTTGTGACCTTGGGCCAATTGACTGGGTGGTACGCCTGCATATCTGGCGATCAGCCGCCTGGAGCGGACCAGGTGGAGTACACTCACGAGCGCGTTAAGCGCGGATAGGTAAGGGTAAGCCTGACCCTCGCAGGGTCAGGCTTACCCTTACCTATCCGCGCTTGACCTTTGCGAGGGTAAGCCTGACCCTCCAAAGTCAGCCGCCCTCGGGATTTTGCCAGGTGCGTGTCCACGGCTGACCGCCAGGTGGCAGGGCTTCGATTCGTGTAAAGCGCTCAGCCGCCAGTCAGGCTTAGCCGACGCCCCTCCCCCCCCCCCTCCCGAGCCCCTAGTGACGCCGCAGCTGCACGTGGTGTAGTGAGCTTACGCCCGCCAGCGTCATGAACAAAAGCGCGAACAAAAGCGCGCCACGAGCAAGTGCTTCCGTGACGCTTAATCACCTCACGCCGTTGAGACTACTCCAAGCCTCCGAGCGTTCCCCACCCTGGCGCAGACGGCCGCCTCTTAACATCGCACCGCGAGAAAAGGCGCCCTCACAGCCGCGTCCGTCAGGCTGGGGGGGGGGGAGGGGGGGGGGGGGGGCGTTATCCGTGGAGCTGCGTGCGATGACGTTCCTCGTCTCGCGGGTTCAGGGTGCAAATAGTCAACTGCTGCGCACGTGCACTGGGCGGCGAGCCACGGTGGCAGTCCGGTCGGAGAAGACATCTATAAAACAGTGCACTGTCGACATGCAACGAGCAAACGCCTTTGACGAAGTCCACCACACGGACCACGTCCGAGCCATTTCACGGGAATACGCCTGTATGCATCAAGCTCCAGGCGGGAATCCCTAGCTATGCCCAGCGAAAGCTCGCGGTCGCAGTGGTAATGCTGTGTGGGCGGCGGGCGGGCACTGGTTCCAGGTGTACACCACGGACTGTGCTCTGTAGTCACTCGACGGTCAGATACGGACGGTTGGTAGTGGACGGTCGGTAGCGGACGGTCGGTGGCGGACGGTCGGTAGCGGACGGTCAGATGTGGACGGTCAGATGCGGACGGTTGGTTTCCGACGGCCGGTAGCGGTCGGTAGCGGACGGTCAGTGGCGGACGGTCAGTGGAGGTCACATCAACGTTGGCGTGCTGATCTGGTCGCCGGGATGAGGCGGCCAGGGTATGAATCGACGGCTGACACAGTGATCGGGTCTTTGGTGACCCGGTGATCGGGTCTTTGGTGACCCGTTGATCAGATCTTTGGTGACCCGTTGATCGGATCTGTGGTGGCCCGGTGATCAAATCCGTGGTGACCCGTTGATCAGATCTGTGGTGATCCGGTGATCAGGTCTTTGGTGACCCGTCGATCAGATCTGTAGTGGTCCGGTGATCAGATCCGTGGTGACACGGTGATCGGGTCTTTGGTGACCCGTTGATCAGATCTTTGGTGACCCGTTGATCAGATCTGTGGTGGTCCGGTGATCAGATCCGTGGTGACCCGGTGATCGGGTCTCGGATCGTCTGGCGATCACACCGCTCATGCTCTGGGAGAGCGGACCACCAGCGGTCGGGTGCCTGGATTGCTGCTGCGCTCGTGCAGCCCGTCACTAGCAGCGTGCTCTGCTGATACGGTCGCCGGCCGCCGCTGGTGTTTGCCCCGGACGCCGGTGGCCGGATGGGTTACGCCGGTCGCAGCCGGCGCGCTGTGACTCATCACGCCAGCGCGGCGGGAGCGGGGGGAGGGGGAGCGAGCGAGGGGAGGGGCGGGCGGGAGGGGGCGGCGTCAGTCCACGCACGCGGGGCCAGGCGAGCGGGCCTGGCAGCGAGGAAAGACGGCAACTCATCAGCTCGCGATGGACCCAGCACCTCCTCGTCGCCGTCCTCGCTGCCGCTCCCTGCGAGTGGACGGGAGAAGTCCGCAGCGGGAGCCGCACGGTCGCCCGCGCGCCGCCGGCGGCCGCGGCCGCGCCGAACAGCGCCCCCGGCCGCGGCCGTGACCCGCTCGCGCGCCGCCAGGGCTCCACTGACGCAGGGGTCGGCCCGCTTATGCAGCAGGTGGCGCCCCGCGGGCGCCATGTGGGTCAGCACGGTGTCACTTTCGCGCCGGCTGCGGGCGCGGCACGCCAGCGCGTGTCCGGGCCGGTCTGGAGTTCAGATGGAAATAACTCGAACGCAAAACGGAGCTGGTCCAAACGTGCCACGGCACGAAGTTTCTGATGCCTCGATCTCTTGGTGACGACTTGGTTTGCGGCATGTTGGGGCGATACGGTTTGCGGCTTAACGTGGGCTGTTTTTGTTACGAGACTTTACAACACATAGCACATTGTTCTATATAAGAGCGTGTTATACTGATCTTGATCCAGGACTGCGCATCACACTTCCGAAGCTTGTTGTTCATTGTCGTTGGGCCACCCGTAAACAGGGCGCTTTGCCGGACGCTTTTCTATATGCTGTTTCACAATTTTGGCTAACCGCCCGAAACCAGACTCCGGGCTTGTCCCGTCCAGATTGCGTTCTGGCTCAGCTGCAGTCCGTACCCGCCACGCTGTATCCCTGCCGCGGTGATGTTTTGTCAATAATTTTTACTTTTTCGCTGCCCTTTGGTTACCGTCCCGCCACTGTCGCTATTTCCGTTCTTGCATGTCATTGTCTTCGTCCAAGCCGTGCCCCCCGTCCCCGACCCCGGCTCCGGCCCCGGTCCTGGCCCCAGCCCCCGCCCAGCCCCGGCCCCGACCCCGGCCCCGGCCCCGGCCCCGGCCCCATCTCCGTTCTCGTTCTCGTCCTCGTCCTCGTACTCCTTCCGGCGCCCCCCCCCCCCCTCAGCTGCAAAACAGAGCAGAGCAGGGCAGCCGGCCCGCCGCCAGCGGTGCATGACGCCCGACGCACCCCCGGAAGGCCCCACCCCGCGCGCCACGCCCGGCGCCCGCCGACCGGCTGGCGGCGCACTGTCGGCGCCGCCGCCGCCGTCGCGTCCAGTGTCGTCCGCAGGCGGCGGCGTGAAGCTCGGAGCGAGCGAGCGGGGCGAGCGGTGCGCGCGGCGCGTGCGGACTGGTCAGACTCGGCGACCGAGCTCGGGCGCCGCACGCCGAGCCGCCGGCCTGGCGCTCTGTGTCGGTGACGGTGACGGTGACGACGCCGCGCGGGCGCGACCGGCTGCGGGCCCGGTGTCGTCACTAGTGCGTGCGAGGGGGGATGATCGCGGGGGGGGGGGGGGAGACAAAGCGACGGCCGCTCACTGCCGGCCGACACTGATTGGCGGAATCAGTTCGACCTCCGAGAGCCGGATGGCGAGCGCCGCCGCTCCAGCTGCTGTCCTCAGTGTGGGCTGCGTGCCGCTCGGTGAGCTGTGAGCTCTCTGGTGGCGACCCGCGAGCGCCGCGTCAGCTGTGATCCCCCACGATCCACCAGCGGCTTGTGAGCAGTGCCGAGGCACCCCGCCGCTTCCGTCGTCGACTGCGTTGGCGCTCCGCGTGGACGCCGCTGCTCTCGGTGCCTCGACCTGCGGCCCCGGGCGGCGATGGCGGAGTCGCGGCTGCCGGCCTGGTCGCCGAGCGGCAGCCAGCTGTGCGACCCTAGCGGCCAGGCGCAGCGCCGCGTGCAGGCCATGTACAGCGCGCGCCGGCTCAGCGCCGTGGCGGCCGCCCAGCGCGCGCAGGGCGCCCCCTGCCGGCCGGCGGCGGGCCCGCGGCTGTCCATCGCGCCTGAGCCTCTCCCCGCACCCGCCGCCGGGCGCGAGCCGCAGGAGGAGGTGGATGAGGACGGGCTGTGGATGTCGCCGTGCGCAGGTGGCGCCCTGGCGACGGCCTCGAGCGCCGGCTCCGGCCGCTTGGCGTCGTCCGCCACCGTCGCCGACGGTTCGCCGTCTCCGCCCGCCGCTCGTGGCGCCGCCACCGCCGCCTCCTCGACGCCGAGCGTCGCCGGCGCCGGCCGCTGTTCGCCGCTACGGGATGTGGACTCGGCTTCTCCGGGCGCGGCGTCCGCGAACGCCGCGGTGTGGGCGGCGGCGGCGGCGGCGCGGCGCCGCCTCGCCGCGTCGGCGGCCGTCTGACACGGCTGCTGCCGCCGTCGCTCGGCCGCAGCGAGGCCCGGGTCGCACCCGTCGCCTCGGGTCCGATCAAGGGCCGCGGTTCTGGCCGGTCGCGGCCGCGTGTGGCCGACGGCCGGGCGACGCACCCGGCGGCGGCGGAGCAGCGCCTCGCGATCGGCGAAGCCTCGCTCGTCTTGGCCCGGCGACTGGGAGGAGCCCCGGAGGCGGCCGCACCTCGCCCGCGGACGGTGATTGGCGGTGATGGTGATGACCAGAACGCCGCCGTGTTCCCCGGCGGCGACGAGCCGTCGGGAGCCGCGACTGCGGGGCCGGAACATTCAGCCCACGCACCGACAGTGTGGCGGCGCCGCCTTGCGGACTGGACGCGGTGCCGGCGGCTACAGTGGCGCCGCCGCCGCCGGCTGCAGCCGCCCGACTTCTGGCGCGGCTTCAAGGAGTACGGCGTCGGCTCGCTGCAGCGCGGCGTCCGGCTACTGCGCATGCGCGGCTCGACGGGGAAGGACGCCGGCTCGCTCGGCTGCTCAGGAGTCAGCCCGACCAGCAGTGCCAGCGGCGTTTCCGAACCCGGCTCGTGGCGCTGCCTGCCGGCCGACTGGTGGCGCCGCCTGCGAGACTCGGTCTCCTGCTGCGCCCCGAGCCCCGAGCTCAAGCGGCGCCGGCGCATCCACACGCTGTCCGGCCTGTGCGTGTGTGAGCAGTGCGCGCCGGCGCCGCCAGCGCCGCCGGCCGCCGCCGCCGGCGCCACCGCGAGCCAGCGGCACGGGACGTGCTCTGAGCGAGTGGCCTCGCTGGCCGCCCGGCTGCGCGCGGGCGCGCGCGGACTGCGGGCGCCGCTCGCCCGGATTGGCCGCAGGTGTCCGATCCGCAGCAGCAGGTACCGATGACCCCTCCCCTCCCCCCGGGGCGGGAGCCCGGCCGAGAGTGGGCCGGCGCGGCGGACGGCGCCGGACGCGGAGGTCCACGTGACGGCACGCGGGTGGGTGGGCCTCCAGGAAGCCGCCTCGACGCGTCCGGGACCGGATACGGGCGTTGATTGGTCGGCGTTGGTGGTTCGCTGGTGTGTGTGGGGAGGGAGGGGGGGGGGGGAAGGGGGCTGGAGAGAGACAGAATTACGCGAGCCGCCTGGTTTGTCACTAGTTGTGGCGGCAGTTAGTGCATTTCCTCCGTGTTAAAATGACAAAGTTACGCACTCAAACGCTTATGACTGCGATGCAAACTCAAACAAACGAACGTTATTTTTGTATGCAGACGCACTACGATGTAACACAGTGCCCCCCCCCCCCCTCCCTCTTCCCGCCTTTTCGAGAACGCGTCACTACGAGACCCTAATGATCTGCCCACCTCGTAGACTTTAAACCCATCCATGGAACCACTTTGAGAGAGAATGGTCAGGTTGATTTGACCACAGAATGAATTCGGGAGACGGTTGAATGAAGAAACGAATTAAGTGAAGTAGAAATAAAATGAACAGCGACACAGAAATGAAAACAAATTAATTCACCGTCAGGTCATGCATGTTAAGCGGGCCCCTAGTAAGTCATAATCATTTCCCAATCCTGCCCACGGAGTATGCGGCGTTCGTCTGAGTTTTTGCTGTCGCTGGATTTTAAGGGCACGTCAGCTGCATTGGTTTTATGCGCCGCATGCGTTCCAGGAGTCCGTATCTGTACAGCCATACGGTAGTCGCGTACTTCAGTATGTAGGTACTGACCAACTCATCCGTGTCGTGCCCCATGTGCACATGTGTACCACCGCTGACCCGGACTGCACTCTGTGCCTCTGGGCTCGGGCGCTAACTGGTCATAGTCTGATGAGTGTATGCCGCTGCTGACCGGGGGAGGGGGAAGGGGAGGGGGGGGGGGTGCTCTTCGCACGTCTGAGCTCGGCAGCTGTCGGGGCATTCTGTCCCAGGTGTTTGTGCCGCCCGTCTCCTGCGCTCTACACCGCTGCTGACCGAGCTCTCCACTGCACCCCAGGGCGAAGGTGCTGACGGATGACCGTGTCCCCCCCCCCTCCCCGTTTCTACACCGCTGCTGACCCAGACCGCCCCTGCACCGCAGGGCGGAGATGCTGACTGTGTGTCCCCCTCGCCGCCCCTACACCGCTGCTGACCCAGACCTCCCCTGCACCCCAGGGCGGAGATGCTGACTGTGTGTCCCCTCCGCCGCCCCTACACCGCTGCTGACCCAGACCTCCCGTGCACACCAGGGTGGAGATGCTGACGGGTGACCGTGTCTCTCCCCGTCCCTACACCACTGCTGACCCAGACCTCCCCTACACCCCAGGGCGGAGGTGCTGGCCGTGTCCCCTTCCCCGTCTCCACTCCACTGCTGACCCAGACTTCCCCACACCCCAGGGCGGAGATGCTGACCGTGTCCCCCTCCCCGTCTCTTCACCACCGCTAACCCAGACCTCCCCCGCACCCCAGGGCGGAGATGCTGACCGTGTCCCCCTCCCCGTCTCTTCACCACCGCTAACCCAGACCTCCCCCGCACCCCAGGGCGGAGATGCTGACCGTGTCCCCCTCCCCGTCTCTTCACCATCGCTAACCCAGACCTCCCCCGCACCCCAGGGCGGAGATGCTGACCGTGTCCCCCTCCCCGTCTCTTCACCACCGCTAACCCAGACCTCCCCTGCACCCCAGGGCGGAGCGCTCCGAGGTGATGACCGAGGACCTGGCCGCGTCCGAGCGGCGCGTGGAGGCGCTCCGCGGCAGTTGCGGCGTCATCAGGAAGCGGCTCTCCGAGTCCCTCTCCGGCCACGGCTCCGACGATGCCGGCAAGCGGCTGGTGAGTGAGGCGCCGGCCCCCGCTCGTCGGTGGGCCCGGAGCGGTCCGCCGCCGCCGGGTCGGCACTGGGCGGGCGCTGGCCAGAAGGGCAGGCCGGGTGTCAGAGCGTTTGGAATGGCTGGCAAGATGACGGATGCGTTGCAAATGGACCGAAGGGTTTCTGCGCGCCATGTGACTAGGGCAGTCGGTGCGCCCTTAAGCCCAAATCACCATCGTCATCACGGTGTCACGCGTGACTTTTAAGACACATGCAATGGTCACACACGTGCAACACATGCAACTCGCAAGGCATGTGCAGCTTTTTGTGACGGGTGTTTTGCGTCCTTCAGCCCGTCAGCTGGTTATGTTTACCCGGAGAGAGCGTTCTTGCCCGAGACTCGCAGCCTCGGCTGGTTGTCATAGCAACGTCGGCGTTGAGCGCCTGGCCTCGCCGAGCGTCTGAGGTTTTGCCCCGTCGCTTTCAGCGTAAGATCCCGGAGCACCAGCTGGGATCGGCCATGAAAGAGGGCGCCGGCCTGGTCGGGGTGGAGACGCTGGTCGGGTAAGACGCCGCCGGCGCGCGGACGGGCGGGTGCGGCCGAGGTCGCGGCCACGGCGGCGTCAGGGGAAGGGCGTGACGATGTCCGGATGCTGATCAGCGGCGGCCGTGGTCTCGAGGTGTGCTCTCAGTGCTCGTTGCTCCTGCGTGTTATTACTGGCTTTGCGGGTGGCCACTGCTCTCGTCAGTGATGCAGCCGGTCGGTTTATCGCGACTCGGGTGACCCAGTGACCCGATGACTCAGTGGCTCCGTGACTCCGTATCTATCGGGAGAACCTTTCTTGCCCTCATGGGATGAGTGGCAGACTGGCCGCATGTCGGTGTGTATCGCGTGGGCCCCGCCCCGCCGCCCGGCTCTGGCGTACAGTTCGCTGTCGGCCCTTTAGAACAGAGCCGTAAACACCACAGAGCCGTAGAGCGTGCTTCCGGCCTACGCGTCCTCGTCTTGTCGGCCGCCCCGTCCCGCCGTCTCTCACCGCGCCGCCGCCGATTCTTACCGCGCCGCCCCGCCGTCTCACCGCTCCGCCGCCGTCGCTGTCGCGCAGAGCCATCATGAACGAGTGCGGCGAGGCGCAGACGAAGCTAGCGCAGGAGCGCCTCAGCTACGAGCAGGAGCTGGAGATGACCGTGCTGGACAACAGCGTGCTGCAGCAGCTGCTGGACACCGACATCCCCAACGTCACGAAGCTGCGCAAGACGCTGTCGAAGCTTACGCTGGACATGGACGCCACCCGGAGCAGGTGTGTGACGACGGACGGACGCTGTCGCGCCGCGGCGGCACGCTGAGAGACGTCGCGGTTGGGCACTCAGGCCGGCCAAGCAGACGCGTCGAACTGTGCGAGTGTTCAGTTGGTTGTCGACGCGTATTTGCTGCTCTGGCTTTAAGCGACGGAGCGTGTCGTTCATTCGCGCCACTACGTGCGGGCCTATGTGCGCCGCTGTTCAACTCAGTTCATCTCAGTTCAGTTTATTAGGAATCATTCCACGCGGGCGGTTACTGTCGATTCCAATCAAGCACGTGGGAAGACATAAGCGCAAAGCAAGGCACTGGCATGCTGGACAATTCCGTCAAATAGACCGTGAAATAGGGACGTAATCACAACATTGTCGTACGTTTGTCGTCTCCAATTTCCACCTAGCTTTGGAATACAACTAGTTGACTGTACTGTATTGCGCTGTGCCGTGCTGTACTGTGCTGTGCTGTGCTGTGCTGTGCTGTGCTGTGCTGTGCTGTGCTGTGCTGTGCTGTTCTGTTCTGTTCTGTTCTGTTCTGTTCTGTTCTGTTCTGTTCTGTTCTGTTCCGTGCTGTGCTGTGCCATGCTGTGTACTGTAATGTACTGTACTATACTGTACTGCACTGTGCTGCACTGTGCTGTGCTGTTCTGTGCTGTAATGTACTGTGTTGTACTGTACTGTGCTGTGCTGTGCTGTGCTGCTGTGCTGCTGTGCCGTGCCGTGCCGTGCCGTGCCGTGCCGTGCCGTGCCGTGCCGTGCCGTGCCGTGCCGTGCCATGCCGTGCCGTGCCGTGCCGTGCCGTGCCGTGCTGTGCTGTGCTGTGCCGTGCTGTGCTGTTCTGCTCTGTTCTGACTGTGCTGGTTGTGCTGGCTGTGTGTCGCTGTGAGCCGCTGTGAGCCGCGGCCGCCGCGTCCGGCCGCCGTCACAGCCGGGGTGGCGCCGCCGCAGGTACCAGAGCGCCCAGCGTCACACGGTGGGCGCCGTGACGGCGTCCGGCCAGCAGCTGAGGGACGAGCTGGAGGCGGCCCAGGTCAAGGTCGAGCAGCACCGGGTACGTGGTCTGACGGGGCAGCCGGGAGTGGCCTGGCATCGGGGGGTTGAGAAGAGCCCGAGGCGGCGTCGGTCAGTGTCGACAGCTCATAGACGTGGCGGGAGGGGGGGGGGGAAGGGGCGGGGGTACGGGTCGTCTCGACACGGGCCGCGCGCGCTCTGATCGTCTCTCGGCGGCCAGCAGCGCCTCCAGCGGCCCGTACTGAGGACCGCTGACGATCCGTACCTGTCAGTTCGAATGAGAGACAGCGAGTGGCTGGAGCTGCTTGTGCTGACGGCCCCCGCGGCTCCGAGGCGCGGTGTTACGCGGCAGACGTGCCTAACTCTGCTGGTAGCGTTGCTTCGCTGCCGTCTGCGCTAGCGCTGTTCCGCTGGGGTAGCTGAGAAGGCAGTTTTGGGGGTAGAAGCTGACCGCTCTGTGGAGTTGCCGGAGTGCGCAGATTTTCTTACCCAGATCATGGCCTTATACTTGATAGCCTCGCACAAGAACCCGCTCAAACGTGAGTAACAATCAAACATGCTGCTTTTTTGCTACATGAAGACGACATTTGGCGCTTTTTGGCTGGACCCAACGCTATTTGATCACCGTCAGCAGGGCCGACATCGAACCTCCTCCTCGTTGATCCTTCCTCTCGCCAAATGATCCAGGGCGCAGGGCTAGGGGGTGAGGGGAGGGGGGGAGCTGAGAGCATCGCGTTCAGGGACGCCCAACGGGCCGATTATGGCAGAGCTGACGTGTCCACTGTGTTGTACGCAAGTCACGCGGCCACAGCCGAGCACTTCCAACACCGCTGCGTGCCGTGGCTCCATGTTGACTGTCGATACTTGCGCGCGGCCCTCATAGATGTCGCTAGTGAGCGCACGCCTGGCCGGGTCCGCGCCGCGGGCCGAGCTATCGATGTGCACGCGGCGGCTGTTCGAAGCGCTGATGTAGCTGCATGCGGTGTGTGACGCAGCACGACGACCGGTGTGCGCCCCTTGCCACCCCCCCCCCTCCCGTCTTGCCCTACCTTCCTCCCACGCGCCGCCTCCCCCGTCTCCTTCGCTCCCGCCTGGTCGCTCCCGCATGACCTCACCTCAGCGGACCTGACCCGAACCCGATCCGATGTCACGTAAAGCTGGCATGACCTGACCACCCGCCAGGGACTGGCTGAACCGCGCCAGACTTTGCAAAGTGTGCTGCTGCGTGCCCCCCCCCCCCCCCCCCGCTGACGCGTCGCGCGCCTCCGCCGGCGGCCTCGAGCACGGCGCCCTGCACGCCGCGTGTAGCGCGGGGCCGCACGCAGCCGGTAGAGACCCGTAACCGCTCGCTTGAACGATGACCTGCGAGCGGCGGCGCTCGCTTGAACGGTGGCCGAGGAGCAGTCGAGAGGCGCCGCTTCATCTTGTTTGAGCGCGTGAGATGTGCGAGATGAGCTCCGCCAGACGTGTCGGCCCCGTCCTGCCCGACGCCACCCGCTGCCTGCCCGACCGAGCGGTGCTGCCATCTGGCGAACTGTTCCGGGTGGGCGCAGAGGCCCGCCCCCTCTCCGGGCGGGCGAGCCTCCTGCCGGAGAGCGCGAGGTCGTGTGTTCGTGGCTCCCCGCCGACAGTTTTTCGGCCTTTTCCTTCCCTCGAGGCGTGAGGTCTGTGACGCCAGGCGCCACAGCACCGACCATACATCGTTCTGCCGCGCGACCAATTGTTCTAGGCGTCGGGAATTCACAAGTTCGCAAAAACCAAGCATCGCTCACTAACCGCCAGTAACAGTTTGGTTACTAACTGCGCCCGTTCGCCAACTGACCGGCCGACCGGCGCCGTCGCCAGGACGTGCTGGCCGGCGACATGTTCCAGCTGCTGAGCCGGGAGCCGGAGCTGGCGCAGCTGATGCTGCACCTGGTCAAGCTGCAGACGGAGCACTACCGCAGCTGCCTGCAGCTGCTGGAGGCCACCATCCCCGGCTTGCAGGCCAGCCTCAGTAAGCGTCCTCGGAACGGGAGGAGAGGGGGATCAGGCCGGGGTGCGGCTGAATAAGATTGTTTTAGCTGGCGGGGGCGAAGCACTTAGCCTCTCAGCGGGTGGGGCGGACCAAGGGACGTGTTTGCAGGTGGAGTCGGGGTTGGGTTTTCAGCGCCATCTCGCAGGGTGGGTGCGGGTGTTGAACAAACCAGGAAGCGGCCATGGCAAAGGACGCTCGTGACGAGCGGGTAGCGTACACGACATGAGTTGTGGCGGCTCACACTGGTGTTGTACAGCTCAGATCAGCCGCGCGGGCAAACGTGCGCTGTCTGCAGACACGCTGAGGAGTCCGCGTGTGTCCAGCGCGTGTCTCAGTCCAGCCGCGCCTCCTCTTACCCCGTGCTGATCGCCGCCGCGTGGCCGGCAGACGCCGCGGCCGTGAAGCCCGTGTTCGGCCTCTCGCTGGAGGAGCACCTGCGCGTCACCAACCGGCAGGTGGCGCTGCCGCTCGAGATGTGCGTCTGCCGCCTCCTCCAGATCGGCGCCGACGAGGAGGGTCTCTTCAGGGTGGCCGGCAGTGAGTGGGTTTGGCGACGAGGAGGGTCTCTTCAGGGTGGCCGGCAGTGAGTGGGTGCGCCGACGAGGAGGGTCTCTTCAGGGTGGCCGGCAGTGAGCCGGGTTTGGCGACGAGGGAGGGTCTCTTCAGGGTGGCCGGCAGTGAGTGGGTTTGGCGACGAGGAGGGTCTCTTCAGGGTGGCCGGCAGTGAGTGGGTTTGGCGACGAGGAGGGTCTCTTCAGGGTGGCCGGCAGTGAGCGGGGGCGCCGACGAGGAGGGTCTCTTCAGGGTGGCCGGCAGTGAGTGGGGGTGGCGACGAGGAGGGTCTTTTCAGTGGCGACGAGGAGGGCCTCTTCAGGGTGGCTGGAAGTGAGTGTGTGTGTGGGGGGGGGGGGGGGGGGTTGCGCCGTGCTAAGACCGTTACTAAACACCCTCTCTCGAACTCCAAATACAAGTTTTTTCTCGCAGACCCCAAGCGGCCCCTTAGCAAAGTCGTAGGCAGTTTCGCGGCATGTATTCTTAAGCTCACAACAAACCATCGACGCACCATAGAGAGACAGCGCCCTCACGTTCGCCCCATTGCTAACGAACCACCACCAGCCGACGCAACGGCTCTCGCGCTCCGCTCACGCCTGCTCGTGGCTGGCAGGCACCTCCAAGGCGCGGAAGCTGAAGAGCTGCTTCGACGCCGGCCTGGTGGACGCGGCGCACATGCTGGACTACCTGGACCCGCACGTGGTGGCCGACGCGCTGAAGGCGTACCTGCGCGACCTGCCCGAGCCGCTGATGACGACGGACTTCTACGACGAGTGGATGACCTCCGCCCGGGTACAGGTGCGGTTCGGCACCACCGGGGACGGACGGGGACGGAAACGGGAACGGGAACGGGAACGGGAACGGGGACGGGACGGTGCAGGAATGGGATGCGGACGGGGACGGGGACGGAGACGGCGACGGAGGCGGACACGGAGACGGAGACGGAGACGGAGACGGAGACGGAGACGGAGACGGGGATGGGGACGGGAACTGGGACGGGACGGGGAAGGTGGTGGGGCCGGAGACGACGGCAGATAGTGACGTGTGACGACGGACGGGTTATGGGATGGTGTGGCCAGGCGGGTGTGGTGCATGACCGCGGTGAAGCGGCAGATGCTCTTGACCGGGGTCACACAAAGTAACAGAACCGAAAACATCGTGGACAGAGACATCCGATGAATTAAACGCAACAACCAGTTGTGCGGAGATCGCAAGCGACCACGTGACGTTGTTGTTGACGGATGGCACCCGGACAAGCCGCCTCGTGCGGAGCGAGTGGGCCGTTAGTGACGGACGGCCGGCGACGTACCGAGGCGCGCCCGAGCTCGCCCGCGTGCACCCGGCTAATCACTGCTCCGGCTCGCATATCCTCGACGAGCACTCCCGAGGCACACAGGGCGTCGTGGTGTGCGCCGTCAAATGACGCTCCTCTGTGTCATGTGACATGTCATTTGTCATGTGTCATGCCATCTTTCATGTGTCGCGGGCCGTGATCTAAGGTCACGCGGGTCGTGACCTCAGGTCACGCCGTTCCGTGGCGTGACGTCATGCCGGACCGCTGGACGTGACGCTGACGCTGCGGTCGCGCCGGCAGGAGGAAGGTGCGCGACTGCAGGCGCTCTGGCAGGTGCTGCACCAGCTGCCCGAGGCGCACTACACCAACCTGCGCTACCTCATCAAGTTCTTGGCGCTGCTCTGCAAAAACAAACAGGCGAGTCTGGGCGGGCGCGGCTGAGACTGAGAGATCGGGCTGGTGACTGATGCGACGCTCGTCAACGGGAGGCTGAATCAGTCGCGTTCTTTCACGGATGGTGAGCGGCCGTCGGGATTGATTGGTGTGTCCGCTGGACTGGCAGGTGACCGTTCTGCACGACGGCATCCTGTCCGTTCACGTCCCACCGCGTGGCCTCCCACGTGATGGCTAGCGAGCGCTTGACTGAACCGCCGGAGGTGCGCGTGATCTGCGGGCTGGACCCGATCCGGACATGACCCGGAATCGATCGTCTCTGCCAATACCCGGCGCCGTCTGACCGCACGCCTGGGGCCACTCCGGCCATGCCTGTCACTCCGGCCGCTCGGGCCGCTCGGAGTGGCCGGACCAGCCCCCGTCGCTCGCGGCGTCGATCTGAGCTGTGCCTCCCCCCCCCCCCCCGCCATCGCCGGCCGGTGACCCCCGCCGCCTCGCGCAGGTCAACAAGATGACCACGCAGAACATGGCCATCGTGATGGCGCCGAACCTGCTGTGGACGCGGCTGGAGGAGGGCTTCAACATGACGGCCACCGGCACCCACAGCCTGGTGGTGGACTCGCTGATAGCGCACTGCGACTGGTTCTTCCCCGAAGGTGGGTGTGCGCCGAGACGAGGCTCGGGGTCCCCGGGCGGGTGTGGTCTGGCGCTGTTCCCGTTTGGTCTTGAATTCGTCGGGAGTTGGAAGTGAAACGCGCATGCAACGAGTGGCGACAGGTAGAGTGAAGCGAGCGGACGTGTCCTTGCACTGTTGCCGTTTGGTATCAAAGCCGCCAAGAGTTGGAAGTGAACTGAACGTGTAACAGGTGGCGACAGATAGAACGAAACGGGCATTGAAGCGGAAGTTGAGTGAGCTGCTCCATGGGGCTTAAAGATGGCGTTCCTTCTGGCCCGGCCTGACGCTTCTGTCGTTCTCCGCTGCTTCCATGAGGGGTTGCACGTGCGCAGAAGTGAACTCTGGGTGATTCCGTCATCGGGCACAGGTCATGGTCCGTTCATGCTCGTGCGGCCGCGAAGGCGTGGTCTGAGACCAATCGCAAACTGCGGTTCAGTTCCCCCGGCTATCATTGGCGCGAAGCTGTTGCGCTATTGCCAGTGGCCACTCGCGTTGTGATGTGACCTGATGTGGCTGAGAGCTGCATGCTGCGAACGCTAGCCTCTCTCAGTGGGAGACCTGTTAGGGCTGCCCGCTGATTGTGCAGAGGATGTTAAATTATTGAGCCTGAAGGTGTCTTTTGTTGGTTAGGGTATGGTTGGCTCGCGGGACAGGGTGTTGGCATGTCGTGGCCCGTCTTGATCTGTCGCCGTGCCGGCAGACGTGGATTTCTTCATCACCTACCCTCGCGAAGTAACGACTGAAACCTCACCGACGCCGGACTCCCCCCATGCTCGGCAATGGCGTTGTCCGCTCTCATCAGGGCCACCACCGCTTCGAAGAGCAGCGACAGTGGCGTGATCGCGGTGGACTCGTCCGCGGCGGGGAGTCCACGGGCAGCACGGCCAGTCTAACATCGGAGCCGAGGTAGGTCGCGAGGGATGTGAGACGACGCATCGCTCTGCTGGCCACGAACGTCGGGCGGCGCTGGGTTTCGTGGCCGCGTGAACGCAGCGAGCGCGCTCGGCGTTACGTGTTGGTGGGCACGCGGGGCTTTTCTCCTCGCAGGTCGGTTTCGCCTTAATGCGGGTTTGTTGCGCGTACGGTCGGCGGCTGCGCGATGTAAAGCCAAGTCCGAAACAGGGCTCGCCATCTGCTTCTGCGACCATTGCAGCCGACGTGTGCTGTGGCTACATGTCACCGTGCGGCGGCGTTCATTTTCCGTGCATGGCGGCAGCGACGGGCATGCACCAGATCGCCGCTGATTTGCTATGCGGTCTTCGCCCGCGGGTGCATAAAATAAACTTAACATGCGCTCGCCGTCATCATTGTTTACGGTGGCAGCGCTGCGATAAAAACCGAGTCATTGTTTCAGCTGGTAACGCTGCGAGAAATGCTCTCCCGCCTCAGCGCTCAATATACAACACCAACACTATCACCACTTCATGCGTCACCACCAGTGAACACGGCCGGCGTCTCACCCGACCCGTCTCTCCCCCTCAGCACGCAGCACTGCGAGAGCCGCGCCCGACGCTGCGGCGCAAGAAGCAGGCGGCGCCGGCGCCGCCGGCACACAGGCAGACGATTGCGACACCGGCGCGGCCCGACGCGGAGCTGCGGCCGGCCGGGCCCGGCGGCGCGCTCGACATCGTGCAGCGGTCGGCCGCGATCGCCGCCGGCCTGCTGCAGGAGCCGACGGAGCCGCCCGATCCGGCCGTCGGGCCGGCGGCCGGTCAGACTGCGGGTCAGACTGTCGGACAGACTGCCGGGCAGGTCAAGACGGCGACGCCGGCGCTGGGCGTGATGCCGACACCGGCCGTCGCCGCCGGCCCGGCCGCAGCCCCGGCCATCTCTCCTGCCCCGATCCAAAAGGTAACCCCGTCCTCCGCCCGCAACGTGACCCCGAGCCCATCCCAGCCCGCGGCCGCGGCCGCCGCCGTTCCCCCGGCGCCGGGTCAGACGGCGACCGCGGCGGCGCCGGCGGGCTTCGTCAGGCCGGAGCGGCCTACGGCGCTGCCCGTGGCGTGTCCCACCGTACCGGCTCCGGCTGCGGTCCCGGCTCCGGCTCCGGCTCCGGCTCCGGTCCCGGCCTCGGCTCCGGATACGGCTCCGGCTCCGGCTCCGGTCCCGGCCTCGGGTCCGGTCCCGGCCTCGGCTCCGGCGCCGGCTCCGGCTCCGGCTCCGGCGCCGGCTCCGTCCCCGGCGCCAGTGCCGCGCACCGCCGCCGGCGCCGGGCCGCCGGTGCCGGCGCCACGCGCCACGCAGACGGTGCGACCCGACCGGCCACCGCCGCCGGCCAAGGTGAGAGAATGGGACGCGCGCGCCGGCTGCCTCTGTTGGCTCGGCCGCGCGCGATGGCGGGAGCGCTCCGTGCCGCGGCTCGCCCTGTTCTGTGCGTGTGAGACGCTTAGGTGCTGGCGTCTGCCGGGCAGGCCGTCACACTGCCGTGCGGGAGGCGAGACGAGTTTGTCGGTTGTCTCGGGATGTCCCGGGTTGTCTCGGACTCCAACCGTGGACACGGCACGTTGTCAATCGACCCACGCTCTGCAGCTACTCCCTAGTGGTTATTTGAACCGATGCCTCTGACGAACGCGTCCGTAATCTGTGTCGA
>NW_023597055.1:2684034-2777597 GCF_011947565.3 Pollicipes pollicipes
GGTTAACTAAACAAAACATAGATATAAAGGGAAACTCGACAAGGGGCCGAGAAATGGAGAAAAAGCAGAAGATCAGAGACGGGACAGCCAAGCCGACATTTCACAGAAAAGGGGAACCGTGTAAAGGCAGATTTGTACGGAACATACGATTTGCGCCACCAGAGCCAGGCCTCCGGAGGTCTCCCCCGTCGTAACCGGCCTAGCCTCGGGCAGGTCCTTCAAATCACACAGAAACGCGACCTGATCACGCCTCATGCTTTTTGTCCGCGACGGCGGTCGAAAAAGCGCCGGTAGTGATCTTCCACGTCGTCCTGTGACCCGGCGGCCGATACAGAGAGACGGCCAGGACGTGACGCGGCCGTGGGGCCGGGACGCCAGCTATGTCCGCAATGGGCCGCCTCGCGCTGTGGCCGGCCTGGCAATGGCCGCGGAGCTCGGCGGCGGCGCCCTGTCTCGGAGCCGGGAGACGGGAGGGCGCACGTGCCCGGAATGGACGGGCGCCGCGCCCCGGCTGCTGGCTTCCGCTCTGCCGCGGCGCACGTCCGCGGACACGGAGAGCCGAGCGATGAGGGCCGCCGTCTGATGAGCGACGAATGAGCTCGTAACTCTTAATGGAACGGCGCTGCAGCTGGAAAGCGCCTCAGTTCTCCCAGAAACCTCACCAAGATGAATTGCGTCGTGGAGGCTTCGTTGCGGGTAGCAGCGATCCCAGAAACACCGGGCCATCGCTAATGCATTACCATGCACCGATCCGCGTGAAATGATACCTTGTCCGACCAGCCGATGCGTGTCGTGCCAGACTTCGCCAGGCGTGCAGAGCTGGCAAAAACGACCCGGCGCCGTGCCCGCAGAATGGGCCAGCGGAAGAGCGGCGATACTGCGCCGTCTGCTATCGCCGGCACGTGCATGGACCAGCAGACCCCGTCATGTTCGGCACGTTTCGCTAATGGCGGTCCAGAGGTGCCGTCAGTGAGAGGTGCAGCCTGTTTTCGGAAGGTTTTGAGCCTAAGGAAAACGCGGAAGCGCGTTCTCCGGCACCCTAGAACGGCGAAAATGCAAGGAGAGAGGAATGCTAAAAAATGGCTGATGTCGAACAGTAAGCAACATCTCGGCGGTCCAAATCACACCCGTAGATCTTTCCTCCCAGTCACGGGATCTTCAACTGACTTTAAATCTGTTACAGAGACTCTTTGGTGCTGCCTATATTTTACGTGAGGGTTGAAATGCGTTGCGCTGTATCAGTAAAATGAAGCATATTGCATGCCCCATAGGGAAAAAAGACATTTTGTGGTCATGGAATTCAGATTATGCACGATACCATTATCGAATGCTCGCTTAGCCCTAAGTACGGATTCCATGATCTGGAATCCTGATACTGACGTTACAGTGTTCCTACAGGGTCCGGGATCCACTCTTGAAATCCAGGCACATGTATGACAAAAACAATGAGCTCTATGTCATAGGATTGAAGGCAGTGCCAATTTACTCCGGGTTTTATACAACACATATACGGATTATTGCTGACAAATGTTTTGTCAGATTGTTTTGCATTCACAACATGAGGAAATCGGCCGATGCATCGCTATATAGATATAAAAATGTGCTCGCCTAAAGTTGGACTTCAGAGGTTAAGCCTACAAAATGCTGTTTTGTTTTGTACTCTAGAACACGGTACCATGCGCATTCTCCTGGTTCATTTCGATTTTACCGGATTTTTTCAGCACGGTGTAAATTTTTTGGAAAGTTTTAACTTCAGCATTGGCTCTAATTGGATACGCACGCACACAGGCGGTTCTTTCATTATGGAAACGTTTAAATCCACAACGGCTCGGTCAAAAAGAGATAGGGCCCACGCGTAAGGAACCGTTACAAAATGTGGATAACCAAGTTGTTGATTAGTTAGCCGTTTTGGATAGGGGGGGGGGGGGTGAGCAAATAGCTGCTATTGGGTGTTGCGACTTTCTCCTGGTTCTTGAAAAAGCAGCATTGGATATATTTTTGGCAGGCTCACCTCTTCTCTTCTAGCTCACCGGCATCCGGCGGTATTCATAATTAAGCCAATGTTCAGGTCATGTATGCCACATTTTCCCACTTTTGCCTTGACAACACGACCAATAACTCCCTACAATTACTGTAGCGGTGGGCCATACCCCGGGACAGTGTGTCAGCATGTAAGCCGAGTGGGGCGATGATTCATGTCTGAGTGAGGAGAACAGTCACGGCTCGGGGCGGTGCGTTACCCCGTAGGCATGCCGACAGAGGTGCGTCACGGTGGCGCCGGCCAGTCGCACGCTGCTCGTGTTGCGGGTATGAGTCTTGGAAGGACTGTAAGGGGTGCTGCTCGGGGCGCGTGAGGAGTCTCCCTGTCGGCGTTGCGTGCGACAGCTCGCCGTTGTGTGTGGAGTGGTCCAGCCGAGACGTGACCACCGAATACAATTACGGCAGTTAGTCGTTCAGACATGGAGGAAAGGCCAACGATGTCGAGAGCAGTAGATAACAGTATTTCATGCACAGCATCGATCACCATCGTGGCAAAAACGTGCATTTTGACACAAACACGTAATAGACAATCCAGTGACAGCGACGAGAATCACATACATTTGACAGACGGATAAAAGGTGTTTGATCATGTCATTTGTTCCTGAACATTATGTGTGACCAACCTGAACAATGCGCCATGCTGAGGTAAGCAGCAATTTAACTCCGCGGTACCGGGAGTTTCAAGGTGCGTTCAATCCGTAACCACCGGTCTCAAAGGCGGGGGCGTTTTCCCGCCGGGACCTGGAGAAGTACCAGAACTATATGATAATCAGAAAATGTCGGCATCAGATTGGAATGTGCTTCTGGGTACGAACATTCGTCCGAAGGATTGCACAATCAAGGATGGTTTTCTGTTCATTTCAAGGTACTCCGTATATATGTACAACCTTGTACTTGGGTGTGCGCGTTTTTCCTGGTGCCATGGCACCAGCCTAAGACCAGGCACAGATTCCGACAGCATTGCCTTTGTTTCAGGCCCTGGTGATCTCTGCTGCCTCGGCCGCCACCAACAGCTCACTGGAGACACCACCGACAAATGCTACGTCAGAAAACGTACGTTTACTGATATTGGTGGCAGCGCCGACGGCACGGGACTGTCTACCCCTCCCCCCCTCCCACCTCCCCTCTCCCAACAACCGACGCTGAGGCTCCGCCCAGTCCGGACTGACTCACCACTGGCCTCAGGCATCGCTAGCCAGGAGCCGACAGGAGCCCTTCACCATCGCTCCTGGGACGCGTTCCCCGTTACCAAACGCTGTCCACGAGTTGTAACCCATGCCGCCAGAGGTAAGTGCGTCGCGATAGTTCGTACGGCTTGGAGGATGGTCGGTTATGTATGACGTAGGCACTTGCGACGTCATAGATGGCAACTCAGTTAGGTGCTTTGCCAGTGAGGAACCCGGCCCTGCAGGCCTAAGGCAACGCGCTCCCTCATCACGTCACCGCTTCCAGGCGTTCTGTTGGGCCCTAGCCTCTCCTCTCCCTCCCCGGATAACCCTCGACGAGCTCTCCCGCTTCAGACATGCTCACGACCCGCCCCCGCTCCCCAGGTGACGGAGGCGGCGCAGGGGCGGCGCCAGGGGCGGCAGTTTGGGCGGCGCCTCAGCTCGCAGCTGCAGACCCAGCTGAGCCTGCGCTCACCCTCCCGTGGTCCCGTCTACACGGCCTCGCGCTCCGTCGTGGCCGTCAGCGCTCCCACTCTGCCGCCGCTGCGCCACATAAGCCGCATCTCGCAGCCAGTCGGACCGCCCGCACGTTAGTTCCGCTTCAGATAGCTGCTATTGCTCTTTGGCACTTCTCTTGACGCGAGAGTCGGGTAGGCGGGTGATGTCACAAAGGCGAGTGACGTCATGTTGGTGGGTGACGTCAAGTCTGCTGTATGCATGAGGTGTGCGCGGCCATGCCCATCCCTCAACTGACTGCGATTCCCCGCAGATAGTCAAATCAAAGTGAAGTATCGGGAGGTGGTCAGCACAAAAAGTGGTACTACAGGCTCGAACGAGGTTTCAGAATTAGTCGATGGAATTCATATAGCCAGTCAAAAAGCATTCTAAAGTTGACAGGTTTATCCCGATTGGGAACCTACATATGCCCAAATGCTGTTGCCGGCTGCACGTACGTTAGTCGCTGATCTATCATATACATCATTTCATTTACTTCGCGTATTGATTCAGGAACGACGGTGCCGACTTAACAGCGAGAGCGCGCATGTAGTGCGTCTCGACCCGACCTGACCCGACACACAACGTGCGAAACGTGCGAACGCGTGCAACGATCGATTATTGCAGTACGTACTTCTTCTTGCCGGCAGCTGCAGTAAATCTGTAAAGAGGGGAATCTCGTCACCGCTGATATTGTTTCAGCTCTGCTGCAAGAGCTGGCGTTCGCCAATGCGAATGTGAACCCTCCCAGTCCCCCCGAGGTGGCGCCACCTGGACCCGTCCCGACAACAGCGCCACCTACGATATCGCCACCGGCGCCGCCACCCACAGAGGCGCCGAGCCAGGGCAACGTCCAGGCCTCGAGTACGTGTGAGGCGCGCAGCTACGGCTGTGCCACGGTAACTCGTGTGTGGGTGAAGTAAGGCATGCTGACGCAAAAAGTGCGAAAGAGCTGAATGGTCTCGCACAGACCGAGCCGTGCTCGACGCCATTCAAGGAGCCCCGGTCCCCCCTCCCACCCAGACATCACAGCTTTTCGTCCTCGGGGACATCCGTCCTCTGTCTTCGCAACACCAAACTGAGCGCATAAGGAATGGGCCGACGCTACCGGACTGGAGAACCCACACATCACCTCGTGCAGAGGACCCCCTCCGTCCTCAACCCGCACCAGCATGCCTCCACCGCCCACGCGTTGCCCTGACTCGCACCAGCCCTGAACCGGCACCACCCCTGGCCGGCACCATCCCACACCACACGCCTAACCGGACGCCCTTCGCGCGGCAGACATCCGCTGCTTGCAGAGCACCTCTCGGGAGCAGCTGACGGCGCGCCTGCGCCTGCGCCGTCCGCTGGTGGCGCCACCTGTGCTGGCGCTGCGGCCGGCTGTCAACCCGCTGACGTCATCGGTGTGCACGCTGACGTCGGCGGAGGAGGACCGGCTGCTGACGCTGAGCGTCACCAACCTGGAGGCCTGCGGTGTGGAGAGCTGCGTGCAGCCCAGCGGCGAGGTAAGAGTGACTCTGCCGGCACCGTCGATCCCCGTATGAGGCGTCATTGGCAGGGGGCAGTGAGCCGCTGCCTCATCGGCGGCTGAGAGAAGGCTGCTTGTATCTGCGCCAGATCCACAGCAGCAGCTGTTGTCGCGGATGGTTGCGTGGTGGCTGCTGTGTTGGTGTGACCGGCGAAGTCCGCCAGCGTCAGCCGACTGTTTTGACGACGTCACTGCCGCCGACAGCGCTGGCTCTGCCTGACAATCCGGTTTCCGGTGATCGCCGGGATTCGACTGCCCGAGGATGACGTGATCCAGATCCAGTGCCGGCCGCAGGACCCCACGCAGACCCGCGGCAAACAGCTGGCCGTCCCGACCGTCGGGTGAGGCGGCGGCGACGTCATAATGACGTCACATCTGCTGTGTCTGCTGTGTGGGACGGCCCGAGCCTGCTGTCTCCTGTGTGACATCCGCTGTAATGGCGGCACGCTGTTCCACACGTGCTGTCTGCCGCATCTGCCTGGCCGGCGGACGGCGCGCTGTGTCTGTGCTATCCGCCGTGTTGACGCTGTCTGCTGGTGTCTGCCGTGCCGACATGTCACGTGTCTGCAACACTCACTGAGGTATCCGCCACACTGACACCGCGCGGTGCCTGCCACGTCGGCCAGCCTCGAGCTGCAGTCGCCGGCCCTGTTCAGCGGCGGCGAGCAGCAGTTTGAGTGCGAGATCGCCCTGTTCCGGCGTACGCCCGGCACCGGCATCTTCTCCACCGTGGTGCAGGCCGGCGACGCCGTCACGCTCGGGGAGGAGCTCCACCTGCGGGCCATTATCCGCAGCGACGATGGTCAGTGCCGATCACGCGGACCCGGCGTTACCCAGGACACACAGACCGGTGTTTACCCCGGACACACAGACCGGGTGTTACCCAGGACACACAGGCCGGGTGTTACCCCGGACACACGGACCACCTGTTTGTCGTTTATGACCTAATGAATAGTGGGAGATGGCAAGGGCAGTAAGGGTGGGTGTGGCTTGCGCCGAATGCTGGCATGTATATATTCTATGTATACACTAGATAGAAAAGAGAGAGAGAGAGAGAGAGAGAGAGAGAAGAGAGAGAGAGAGAGAGAGAGAGAGAGAGAGAGGAGAGAGAGAGAGAGATATATATATATATATATATATATATATATATATATATATATATATATTTACCTGCTCCGCAAGGTGCTTAAGAGGGCTACCCTCCTGCCCCGAACCTGTGAGGTGTCCAGTGAAGGAGTGGACACGCCCCCATCCACCCCGAGCCCGTGCATGTCTCAGCTACTGGTGGCCGCACCTGTCGTGACCTGACCTGACCTGACCTGACCCCGTGACCTTGCCGTGCCGGCAGGCTGGAGGTTCAGCCGCCTGACGGACGTGCTTCTGCAGCGTGTGACCGCCGACGGCGTGGCCCAGACGGCCGACAGCGTATCTCTCGTCCTCAGCAGCGGCTGTCGCAACCCGGAGTTCAAGGTACCGCCGCCAGGGGCGCTCGTAGTTTCGTCGGGGTCCCGCGGCACGTCCAAAATGGTGTCCATGGTCAGATGCGACGCGCGGTGTGGATTTAACGTTGACATTTAGCGTTCGCGACGCACGTTAACGGCTTAACTTTAACGATTTAGCGTGAACGATTTAACGTTAACGATTTAGCTTTGACGATTTGACTTCAACAATTTAACGTTTAACGGCGTCTAACGTTCACCGGCACACCACGCCATGGGCGGTGGTCTGATGCGCTTGTCGGTGGTTTCCTGTTCCGCCGGCAGCTCTGCCTGGGTGCTGTTGGCCCCGCTGTTCCCCTGCTGCCGTCCGCCAGCAGCTCTGCCTGGGTGCTGTTGACCCCGCTGTTCCCCTGCCGCCGTCCGCCGACAGCTCTGCCTGAGTGTTGTTGACCCCGCTGTTCTGTCGCCGTCCGCCGGCAGCTCTGCCTGGGTGCTGTATGCCCCGCTGTTCCCCTGCTGCCGTCCGCCAGCAGCTCTGCCTGGGTGCTGTTGACCCCGCTGTTCCCCTGCCGCTGTCCGCCGGCAGCTCTGCCCGAGTGCTGTTGACCCCGCTGTTCTGTCGCCGTTCGCCGGCAGCTCTGCCTGGGTGCTGTTGACCCCGCTGTTCTGCCGCCGTCCGCCGGCAGCTCTGCCTGAGTGCTGTTGACCCCGCTGTTCCCCTGCCGCCGTCCGCCGGCAGCTCTGCCTGGGTGCTGTTGACCCGCTGTTCCCCCGCCGCTGTCCCGACGCCAGCTCTGCCTGGGCGCTGTTGACCCCGCTGTTCCCCTGCCGCCGTCCGCCGGCAGCTCTGCCTGAGAACTGTTGACCCGCTGTTCTGCCGCTGTCCGGCGGCAGCTCTGCCTGAGAACTGTTGACCCGCAGTTCTCCTGCCGCCGTCCCGACGCCGTGGCACCAGCGCCGCTGACCGCTCCACTCATTTCAGATCGTGGCGCCGGCCCAGCCGACTCGCCACCAGCAGAACCAGCTGATCAGCAACTTCGCCTTCCGCGTGTTCGCCTTCCAGGGCATGGGGTCCGGGGACCGGCTGCAGGTGTCGGCCGGCGTCACAGGCTGCGTCGAGGCCATCGACTGTGCCCCGGTGCGGAGGGGGGGGGGGGGGGTGCTCCCTCCTGGAGCGGAGGGGAGGAGAGGGTGCCCCACGCAATGAAGGGTGGAGAGTGCTGAGTGGCAAAGCTGGAAAAGCTGTCGGAAAACCTCCAGACGAGGTGCTTTTCCACTGGAAAATCGTGGTCGTAAGCATTTCAGTGAAAGCTATGGTGGCCGTCGCGGTGCAGTATTCTCCACCCATGCACACAACGCAGTGCAAGGTACATTCTGCGTTTGGTGTGTCAACCACACTCGTGCTGATCTTACCTCAGCCGACGTCCATGAATATTGACCAAACTGGTCGGAGCGATCTGTGGGGAGATGCTGGAGCTGGCCCGACCCTCTCCATGTGCCCAGCTTGGCATACGTGGACGCTGATGTGCGACGATTCAGCCCTCTTACCACAGACAGACGTGGGTGTTGTCTGACCTGATCAACCTGTCATGACCTGACCTGACCTGACGTAACCCGACCTGCCTTAACATGACCTGACCAACCTGAGCTAACCTGATCTAACCTGACTTGACCTAACCTGACCTTACCTGACCTGGCCTGATCTGACCAACCTGACCTAACCTGACCTGACCTGACCTGACCTGACCGATGCCCTCAGACGGCCTGTCCGGACGGAGGGCAGGGCTACGGGCGCCGCCGCCGCCGTGAGGCCCGGGTCAGCAACAGCACCGACTGGCGGCGTGACCTGGCCTTCAGCGTGCTGTTGCCGGACGTCCCACCAGGTCAGTGTCCGCCGCCGCGACCAGGCCCACCCCGGGTATGGTCCGAACCTGTGACGTCACGGCCGGTGGCCGGCTATCACCTTGAACGATACGGCGAGGCATGGTGCTCGATCCGTGAGACGTTCTGCGCGGTTAGACACCGTATCGCAAATTTTCTGTTCCCATAAGGGGAAGGATTCAGGAAACAATAAATCATTGAAAACGTACAAGGATCTTTGATATGGCCGGGAGACAGAGAAGGTGATGAGATCTTTTTACGGTTAGGATGTCGTGTCTATCAGCGATTAGATGACTTAGGAATAACCACATGAGGAGTGGTGATGTGATGTCAGAGATAAGCGACGTCACGTATGCGCCAGGTCACATGACGAGGGCCTCACGGGCCGCGTGATATCTGTGACGTCTGTGGTGACTCCGTGACGGGTGTCGTGACGCGGCCGGCCGTGTTCCAGTGCGCCCGCAGCTGCCACCGCCGATGCCGCCGCCGCCGCCGCCGCCGGCCGCCGGCTGCCCCGCCTTCCTGCTGGGATCACTGATCGCCGCGCTGGCCTGCTGCCTGCTGCTGCTCGGCTGCTTCGTCTGCGTGCTGAACGTGCGTCGACGCCAGCAGCTGAAGTCGCCGCCAGTCCCGCAAACCGATTATCAGTTGATGGCATCCCGGCTGGAGCCGCGCCACGGCTGCGAGGGCGGAACCGTCGCGCATCTCCAGTGTGCCTGGTCGCCGACAGATGGCTCCGCCGGCTGCGTGGGGCGAGCGGGCTGGCTGCCGGCAGTTGGGCCGGTGGAGCGAGCGGTCACGGCGCCGCGCGGACGCTGCACCGCGCGCCAGCTGAAACGCCGCCGCGCGGACGTGCGCCGAAGCTTCAGTGCCGGCAGTCTCCGCTGCGCCTGCGCGCCACGTCGTGATGGTGACGCGATCGTGACGAATTCGAACGTCAGCATTGTCAGAGTGCCCGCGAAGGAGAATATTTACTCTGAGCCGGCTTCCAAGTGTGATGTGGCCCCCACAATGGTTTAAGAGACAGTAACCGGACCACACAAACTTCGCAGCCCTGCATTTGCCCCAGCGAAAAAAGCAGTGATGTGGACATTGCTGCGCGCCGCTCAGGAATAACTGAAATGAATAATCGTCCAGACGGACCAATGCGTGCAAGCAACGACGGCCCGCTGAATCAGGTTTGGCGGTGTCAGCGAGGCCGTTAATTGACTAACACTAACGAAATACATCACACTTGGCCCTTGATCGTCTGTTCTTTCCGCTGGGTCTCCGCTTTAGCCGCCCTGTGGTAAAAATACGCGTGGATGATGCTGTGAACTGAGAGTTCCGGTCGCAAATCTCCGGGCGCGATTCCTTATGTGACCTACAGCCAGCTCTTTAAGCCCCTATGCCCTCAAATCGGGTCCTTGATCGTCGGTCCTGGTGGGCCCTCCAAGCTTTCCGGGCCTCCTCGAACACCGCCCTTTTTCGACTCGGGGTCCCTGCGAACACACCTCATGTGGAGCACTGTGGGCCCCTGATAGATGCGGGGGTACCGGCCAGTGTAAAACGCTGACTCGGCTTTTTCCTGCTTGGTAAATGAACCTTCAGGTGTATGCCGCCACGGAGCCAACTGTGCGCTACTGGCGGTACCTGACCGACATATAGGACCTAATCAACTCAGGGGCAACCCTGATCAGCGCTCAGGGCTCTCTGTCTGGCATTGGAGTGGCCGGCCTTTCGCCCCTGAATACGACCTCCTGCCGGCCTTGTTAGTCTTTCACCCTATGCCCCGTTCCCTGCCCGCGCCACCGGCAGGCCCTATCAAACGATTACGTTTTTCGTAAACATGGGTCCAAAGGTCATGACTGTTATTCGGAAACGGGTATCATGAATGTCATGTTCGGAATAGGAAGACGACATATCGAGATTACCCTTAAAAATGTAGTGAAAAAGACTCTCTCTCTTGTCAAAAAAGACTCACGCAATACACTCTCATCTTGTTCAAAGGCGTAATGCTTTCCATAGTTGGCACCCTTTCCAGTATCGCATGACTCTTTCAAAAAAGCGGGTTGATAGGGGTCAGATCATTTTCTTATCATGCTAAGTGCAACAGAAATGTTCAAGTGAAAAGCGTACCTTTATGGCTTGACTTCACACTTCAAGCAGCCTGTACTGTACCTGTACCTGTGGGGTCCAAATCTTGGACAGTAAAACAATTTTGGCCCTACCCGATACTCAAAACGTAAGTCTCAAGTAAGTCAGTCTCAGTCTATAAGTGTTACACTTAAAGTGTAAGTATTGCGTGGTATGCATTGCGTATTTCAGTTGGCGTGGACAAAAGGCTTGGGCCAGGCTCAGCCCTGCCTAGGTTTCGCCTGACTTTGGGTAGCCAGGGCCCAGCTGGCGCCCTGTTCGAGCCCAGCCGAGGCCGTGTCAGAGCCCATCGCGTGCCGCGCCCTGCTGCGCAGCATTCTCGCTGGGCCCATGCCTGACATGGGCTTCTTGCCAATTGGTATGCAGCGCGCGTACCAGATGGAGCCGGACAGACTACCAGATGGAGCCCAGCACCTGACAGGCCACGCCGATACACCTTAAGCTGCGCCCCAGCTGGAGCCCAGCGCCTGCCAGGCCACGCCGATGCCCGATATTTGCCACACATGCGCCCAGCTGGTGCTCAGCTAAGCCACAGGTAGACTGCGACCAGGCCGTCGCCCACCAAAAAAAGTTACGAGGGCCACGGCCGGGCGGCCCGTCTGCCGCCCGCCCGAAGCCATGATAAAATGCTGCCGGAGCATTATGTTAAGGTGATTGTGACATCAGCGGCTCTGTGTCATGCGCCCAGATATTTTGCTTAGAAATTACCTCTTGCCATCTCGCTTTCGTATACGACATGCCCTCCCCGGATTTCTTTAGAGCTTCAAAGTATATGTGAACAATGTTGGCGATTGCGTTGAAATTCTTGCGTGAAGTAAATTATCCGTTTCACGAAGGAAGCATGCAGTATGGAGCTAGTTACTGCCATATCGTCCCATGGACGCTGCATTTGTCTTTCTTTCCCATCACGGCCATGTTAAATGTTGCGACACTGAAAAGAGGAGTGGCATCTGGGGAGCATCTGCCCTCGCCAGGCGCGGTGTGGACAAAGAGTGGTTCTCATACAACTTATGAGCTGTCCCTGTGATATCCGTGAATGCTGGCATTTTGCCATTCCCAGCTGGTGACCCCTTTTTAACCAGAGCTAATGACCCTGTTCGCGTGCCGTATGGGATGCGAGGTGTAGGGACCACTCGACCGTCGTCACGCCCTTTGCCTTGCAATTAGTCATTAGGTAGGTACCAATCTGCTGGGAGCCAGAAGACAGTGATTCTTGGGACCAATAAAAACAAGCCTGAAAATGAAGAAGCAGTTCTTTCGGGTCAAGCAGCTTGCAGACCAGGCCATTGCCAGGTAGGTCCACCCTGCCACCGGCCATAGGTCATTGCACTGGCCATTGCCAATGTCAGTTGAATAAATTTCCATCAGCTAGTGGAATTTCAAAAAAGTTGTTTAGCTAGTGGAATTGTGTAACAATATTCCTTTTGGGGTTTTCTGTCACTTTGATGTGTATCAGGTTTCTAAGTTGGACTTGTTAAGATTGTATGCCATGAAATATCTGCAAATCGTGCAATAATTAATGGATTTCATTTCAGTGAAATCATTTTCTTAATTCGCATGCATGTATGGAGTTGCCAAAACTGCATGCACCTAAGAGATAAAGCAACTTGTATAATAGGAATGTTATATCTTTTTCATGTGATAGTCTGTGCTGTGGTGCATCATCAGTTGCACATGATCATTTAGTGACCATTCCTATTGTTCCATTGGTATTAATATCCAGTCCAATTATTATTTATCTGTGATTTTGATCTCAATCCTTGTTGCACTTTTACCCCTGGTTGCTTTTATGGTCATTACTCTTCTTCACACTTAATAAATGGTCAACAGCATGACAGCATGCTTCATGTTGTCTTGATGTAAAAGGCTGTGAAGGCAGGACTCAAGGTATACAAATTGGGTACATTTGGTGGCACAAGCAGCAAGATGCTCAATTGATGCAAGGTGCTCAATTCATCACATTGGTGGGGTTTATACTGATATTGATCAAGGTTCACCCATTACTTAATGAGATGTGCCTGAGGTTTGACATATAAAGACAAATTCTGCACCACTCATTCTTCTCATCTTGCAGTTGGCCAGTATCTGATATATTTGAAGAGTGACAATTTAATATCTTTGAAAAGTGCCAAGCCTAACTAAAACAACAACAGAGCTGAGTCTACTGTATAGATTGCATGATAAGGTTCACCCATTACTAAGTGATGCACTTCCATAATAGGGCATGTTACCTATGGTGTGAAAGCATGACATGGTAGTCTTGAACATTGCATAGAATGCAACACCATGTGTCACCACACTGCTGCTAAAATTGTTATGCCACACACTTCAGTCTGAGCTATTTGTTTGCCAATCTCACAGTGTCACTGCTATTTGTGAATGTTAACAGGCATAAACAATGACTGCTGTCAACCATCAAGAGTTAAAGAGGATGTTTAACAGATCAAACAGGCTTAGGCCAAGCAAATCAGAGCCCAACACAGGGGTATCTCCAGGATGTGATGTGAAGGGTAGGGACACTAGGAGTGAATGAAAAATGGTGGGACTGGTCATTTGGGGGCCAGGGTCTTAAAAAGCATGGTCATCACTACTGCCAGGGTGAGGTCAGCATGCTGAAGTTCATTGAGATGAGTGCCAGGGAGGCCATTATTTATTGATGCTATCAGACCTCTGTCCTCCACCATCTGTGCCCCCTCCCCCTACTTCCTTTGCTGTTAAGGCACTGCCCCTTCACCCAGAACCCCTCACATCCTTACCTGCTCCCCTGATGGGCCGTACCTGTGCTGCACAAGTGCTGGGTCGATCACTGTTGAGCTCAATGTTGATTGGTTGGTCCTGAGCAAGGGGGGCAGCAACAGCTGGTGGATCCTAAGATATGTGCGCAATATCCTGAAAAAAATCAGTCTTCATGGCACCTGAATGACCGAACTTTATTTCGCTTGTCGGGAGGAGAGGGAGGGCATCTCAGTTCTGCCAGGACCACTTAAGTGAGACTTGTCATCCAAAACCTGTTTGAGGGAAGAGTTTGGTAAATATTATGTACATCTTGCCGCTGGTAATTGCATCTAATCAGCAGGTTTGTGGTCACCTGAATGAAAGATTTTCTAGTTTGATTACCTAGTGCAAAGATTTTCTAAGAAGAAAGAAAGATTTTCTAGTTCCATTACCTAGTACCATTACCTATTTTCTAGTTCCATTACCTAGTTTCTAGTTCCATTACCTAGTTTTCTAGTTTCATTACCATGTGCAAAACAAGGGTGGGCCCGATTTGAAATTGATCTGAAATTGAGCATCCAGTTTTTCCAATTTATCTATATCATTATGATATAATACATTGCATGGTATATTAATCCAATTTATTTGAAACACAGCACAAGCAGCCAGCATTCCGGACCCGGGAGGGACAGCCTCGTGGTGGGCGGAAAAATCCATTTTCGCAGCCGTAGCCCCAAGGTCTCTTAACCGTATGCTCATGCAGACATCCACGCTGTTCTGTGATGGCTGTGCAAGCCATGTGTACCCCATTTCATTGCCGTGGATGTGGATGGAAAACGCAATATGCCAGGTGTGTTGGTGGCCTTGCCAACTTCACGGAGGTGGGCCAATTTTTTATTGTGGTGTAAAAATGTTTGTTCCTGCAGCAGTGCGACACCGAGCTTTGTCACGATGGTTGTGGTGGTTGTGTGGTTGTGTGGAACATGTGTGGTTGTTGATGTGGCAATTAAACAGTCAGGAGTCGCTTTCATCGAACAAAATGTGCCAATTTGTGGTGAAACCACCACCACGTGGATGGCACCACGCGTATTTGTGACCTTGGGCCAATTGACTGGGTGGTACGCCTGCATATCTGGCGATCAGCCGCCTGGAGCGGACCAGGTGGAGTACACTCACGAGCGCGTTAAAGCGCGGATAGGTAAGGGTAAGCCTGACCCTCGCAGGGTCAGGCTTACCCTTACCTATCCGCGCTTGACCTTTGCGAGGGTAAGCCTGACCCTCCAAAGTCAGCCGCCCTCGGGATTTTGCCAGGTGCGTGTCCACGGCTGACCGCCAGGTGGCAGGGCTTCGATTCGTGTAAAGCGCTCAGCCGCCAGTCAGGCTTAGCCGACGCCCCTCCCCCCCCCCCCCCCTCCCGAGCCCCTAGTGACGCCGCAGCTGCACGTGGTGTAGTGAGCTTACGCCCGCCAGCGTCATGAACAAAAGCGCGAACAAAAGCGCGCCACGAGCAAGTGCTTCCGTGACGCTTAATCACCTCACGCCGTTGAGACTACTCCAAGCCTCCGAGCGTTCCCCACCCTGGCGCAGACGGCCGCCTCTTAACATCGCACCGCGAGAAAAGGCGCCCTCACAGCCGCGTCCGTCAGGCTGGGGGGGGGGGGAGGGGGGGGGGGGGCGTTATCCGTGGAGCTGCGTGCGATGACGTTCCTCGTCTCGCGGGTTCAGGGTGCAAATAGTCAACTGCTGCGCACGTGCACTGGGCGGCGAGCCACGGTGGCAGTCCGGTCGGAGAAGACATCTATAAAACAGTGCACTGTCGACATGCAACGAGCAAACGCCTTTGACGAAGTCCACCACACGGACCACGTCCGAGCCATTTCACGGGAATACGCCTGTATGCATCAAGCTCCAGGCGGGAATCCCTAGCTATGCCCAGCGAAAGCTCGCGGTCGCAGTGGTAATGCTGTGTGGGCGGCGGGCGGGCACTGGTTCCAGGTGTACACCACGGACTGTGCTCTGTAGTCACTCGACGGTCAGATACGGACGGTTGGTAGTGGACGGTCGGTAGCGGACGGTCGGTGGCGGACGGTCGGTAGCGGACGGTCAGATGTGGACGGTCAGATGCGGACGGTTGGTTTCCGACGGCCGGTAGCGGTCGGTAGCGGACGGTCAGTGGCGGACGGTCAGTGGAGGTCACATCAACGTTGGCGTGCTGATCTGGTCGCCGGGATGAGGCGGCCAGGGTATGAATCGACGGCTGACACAGTGATCGGGTCTTTGGTGACCCGGTGATCGGGTCTTTGGTGACCCGTTGATCAGATCTTTGGTGACCGTTGATCGGATCTGTGGTGGCCCGGTGATCAAATCCGTGGTGACCCGTTGATCAGATCTGTGGTGATCCGGTGATCAGGTCTTTGGTGACCCGTCGATCAGATCTGTAGTGGTCCGGTGATCAGATCCGTGGTGACACGGTGATCGGGTCTTTGGTGACCCGTTGATCAGATCTTTGGTGACCCGTTGATCAGATCTGGTGGTGGTCCGGTGATCAGATCCGTGGTGACCCGGTGATCGGGTCTCGGATCGTCTGGCGATCACACCGCTCATGCTCTGGGAGAGCGGACCACCAGCGGTCGGGTGCCTGGATTGCTGCTGCGCTCGTGCAGCCCGTCACTAGCAGCGTGCTCTGCTGATACGGTCGCCGGCCGCCGCTGGTGTTTGCCCCGGACGCCGGTGGCCGGATGGGTTACGCCGGTCGCAGCCGGCGCGCTGTGACTCATCACGCCAGCGCGGCGGGAGCGGGGGGAGGGGGAGCGAGCGAGGGGGAGGGGCGGGCGGGAGGGGGCGGCGTCAGTCCACGCACGCGGGGCCAGGCGAGCGGGCCTGGCAGCGAGGAAAGACGGCAACTCATCAGCTCGCGATGGACCCAGCACCTCCTCGTCGCCGTCCTCGCTGCCGCTCCCTGCGAGTGGACGGGGAGAAGTCCGCAGCGGGAGCCGCACGGTCGCCCGCGCGCCGCCGGCGGCCGCGGCCGCGCCGACAGCGCCCCCCGGCCGCGGCCGTGACCCGCTCGCGCGCCGCCAGGGCTCCACTGACGCAGGGGTCGGCCCGCTTATGCAGCAGGTGGCGCCCCGCGGGCGCCATGTGGGTCAGCACGGTGTCACTTTCGCGCCGGCTGCGGGCGCGGCACGCCAGCGCGTGTCCGGGCCGGTCTGGAGTTCAGATGGAAATAACTCGAACGCAAAACGGAGCTGGTCCAAACGTGCCACGGCACGAAGTTTCTGATGCCTCGATCTCTTGGTGACGACTTGGTTTGCGGCATGTTGGGGCGATACGGTTTGCGGCTTAACGTGGGCTGTTTTTGTTACGAGACTTTACAACACATAGCACATTGTTCTATATAAGAGCGTGTTATACTGATCTTGATCCAGGACTGCGCATCACACTTCCGAAGCTTGTTGTTCATTGTCGTTGGGCCACCCGTAAACAGGGCGCTTTGCCGGACGCTTTTCTATATGCTGTTTCACAATTTTGGCTAACCGCCCGAAACCAGACTCCGGGCTTGTCCCGTCCAGATTGCGTTCTGGCTCAGCTGCAGTCCGTACCCGCCACGCTGTCATCCCTGCCGCGGTGATGTTTTGTCAATAATTTTTACTTTTTCGCTGCCCTTTGGTTACCGTCCCGCCACTGTCGCTATTTCCGTTCTTGCATGTCATTGTCTTCGTCCAAGCCGTGCCCCCCGTCCCCGACCCCGGCTCCGGCCCCGGTCCTGGCCCCAGCCCCCGCCCAGCCCCGGCCCCGACCCCGGCCCCGGCCCCGGCCCCGGCACCCATCTCCGTTCTCGTTCTCGTCCTCGTCCTCGTACTCCTTCCGGCGCCCCCCCCCCCCCCTCAGCTGCAAAACAGAGCAGAGCAGGGCAGCCGGCCCGCCGCCAGCGGTGCATGACGCCCGACGCACCCCCGGAAGGCCCCACCCCGCGCGCCACGCCCGGCGCCCGCCGACCGGCTGGCGGCGCACTGTCGGCGCCGCCGCCGCCGTCGCGTCCAGTGTCGTCCGCAGGCGGCGGCGTGAAGCTCGGAGCGAGCGAGCGGGGCGAGCGGTGCGCGCGGCGCGTGCGGACTGGTCAGACTCGGCGACCGAGCTCGGGCGCCCGCACGCCGAGCCGCCGGCCTGGCGCTCTGTGTCGGTGACGGTGACGGTGACGACGCCGCGCGGGCGCGACCGGCTGCGGGCCCGGTGTCGTCACTAGTGCGTGCGAGGGGGGATGATCGCGGGGGGGGGGGGGAGACAAAGCGACGGCCGCTCACTGCCGGCCGACACTGATTGGCGGAATCAGTTCGACCTCCGAGAGCCGGATGGCGAGCGCCGCCGCTCCAGCTGCTGTCCTCAGTGTGGGCTGCGTGCCGCTCGGTGAGCTGTGAGCTCTCTGGTGGCGACCCGCGAGCGCCGCGTCAGCTGTGATCCCCCACGATCCACCAGCGGCTTGTGAGCAGTGCCGAGGCACCCCGCCGCTTCCGTCGTCGACTGCGTTGGCGCTCCGCGTGGACGCCGCTGCTCTCGGTTGCCCTCGACCTGCGGCCCCGGGCGGCGATGGCGGAGTCGCGGCTGCCGGCCTGGTCGCCGAGCGGCAGCCAGCTGTGCGACCCTAGCGGCCAGGCGCAGCGCCGCGTGCAGGCCATGTCAGCGCGCGCCGGCTCAGCGCCGTGGCGGCCGCCCAGCGCGCGCAGGGCGCCCCCTGCCGGCCGGCGGCGGGCCCGCGGCTGTCCATCGCGCCTGAGCCTCTCCCCGCACCCGCCGCCGGGCGCGAGGCCGCAGGAGGAGGTGGATGAGGACGGGCTGGGATGTCGCCGTGCGCAGGTGGCGCCCTGGCGACGGCCTCGAGCGCCGGCTCCGGCCCCGCTTGGCGTCGTCCGCCACCGTCGCCGACGGTTCGCCGTCTCCGCCCGCCGCTCGTGGCGCCGCCACCGCCGCCTCCTCGACGCCGAAGCGTCCGCCGGCGCCGGCCGCTGTTCGCCGCTACGGGATTGGACTCGGCTTCTCCGGGCGCGGCGTCCGCGAACGCCGCGGTGTGGGCGGCGGCGGCGGCGGCGCGGCGCCGCCTCGCCGCGTCGGCGGCCGTCTGACACGGCTGCTGCCGCCGGTCGCTCGGCCGCAGCGAGGCCCGGGTCGCACCCGTCGCCTCGGGTCCGATCAAGGGCCGCGGTTCTGGCCGGTCGCGGCCGCGTGTGGCCGACGGCCGGGCGACGCACCCGGCGGCGGCGGAGCAGCGCCTCGCGATCGGCGAAGCCTCGCTCGTCTTGGCCCGGCGACTGGGAGGAGCCCCGGAGGCGGCGCCGCACCTCGCCCGCGGACGGTGATTGGCGGTGATGGTGATGACCAGAACGCCGCCGGGTTCCCCGGCGGCGACGAGCCGTCGGGAGCCGCGACTGCGGGGCCGGAACATTCAGCCCACGCACCGACCGTGTGGCGGCGCCGCCTTGCGGGACTGGACGCGGTGCCGGCGGCTACAGTGGCGCCGCCGCCGCCGGCTGCAGCCGCCCGACTTCTGGCGCGGCTTCAAGGAGTACGGCGTCGGCTCGCTGCAGCGCGGCGTCCGGCTACCTGCGCATGCGCGGCTCGACGGGGAAGGACGGCCGGCTCGCTCGGCTGCTCAGGAGTCAGCCCGACCAGCCAGTGCCAGCGGGCGTTTCCGAACCCGGCTCGTGGCGCTGCCTGCCGGCCCGACTGGTGGCGCCGCCTGCGAGACTCGGTCTCCTGCTGCGCCCCGAGCCCCGGACTCAAGCGGCGCCGGCGCATCCACACGCTGTCCGGCCCTGTGCGTGTGTGAGCAGTGCGCGCCGGGCCGCCGCCAGCGCCGCCGGCCGCCGCCGCCGGCGCCACCGCGAGCCAGCGGCACGGGACGTGCTCTGAGCGAGTGGCCTCGCTGGCCGCCCGGGCTGCGCGCGGGGCGCGCGCGGACTGCGGGCGCCGCTCGCCCGGATTGGCCGCAGGGTGTCCGATCCGCAGCAGCATGGTACCGATGACCCCTCCCCTCCCCCCGGGGCGGGAGCCCGGCCGAGAGTGGGCCGGCGCGGCGGACGGCGCCGGACGCGGGGGGTTCACGTGACGGCAGGCGGGTGGGTGGGCCTCCAGGAAGCCGCCTCGACGCGTCCGGGACCGGATACGGGCGTTGATTGGTCGGCGTTGGTGGTTCGCTGGTGTGTGTGGGGAGGGAGGGGGGGGGGGAAGGGGGCTGGAGAGAGACAGAATTACGCGAGCCGCCTGGTTTGTCACTAGTTGTGGCGGCAGTTAGTGCATTTCCTCCGTGTTAAAATGACAAAGTACGCACTCAAACGCTTATGACTGCGATGCAAACTCAAACAAACGAACGTTATTTTTGTATGCAGACGCACTACGATGTAACACAGTGGCCCCCCCCCCCCCCTCCCTCTTCCCGCCTTTTCGAGGAACGCGTCACTACGAGACCCTAATGATCTGCCCACCCTCGTAGACTTTAAACCCATCCATGGAACCACTTTGAGAGAGAATGGTCAGGTTGATTTGACCACAAGAATGAATTCGGGAGACGGTTGAATGAAGAAACGAATTAAGTGAAGTAGAAATAAAATGAACAGCGACACAGAAATGAAAAACAAATTAATCACCGTCAGGTCATGGCATGTTAAGCGGGCCCCTAGTAAGTCATAATCATTTCCCAATCCTGCCCACGGAGTATGCGGCGTTCGTCTGAGTTTTTGCTGTCGCTGGATTTTAAGGGCACGTCAGCTGCATTGGTTTTATGCGCCGCATGCGTTCCAGGAGTCCGTATCTGTACAGCCATACGGTAGTCGCGTACTTCAGTATGTAGGTACTGACCAACTCATCCGTGTCGTGCCCCATGTGCACCATGTGTACCACCGCTGACCCGGACTGCACTCTGTTGCCTCTGGGCTCGGGCGCTAACTGGTCATAGTCTGATGAGTGTATGCCGCTGCTGACCGGGGGAGGGGAAGGGGAGGGGGGGGGGGGTGCTCTTCGCACGTCTGAGCTCGGCAGCTGTCGGGGCATTCTGTCCCAGGTGTTTGTGCCGCCCGTCTCCTGCGCTCTACACCGCTGCTGACCGAGCTCTCCACTGCACCCCAGGGCGAAGGTGCTGACGGATGACCGTGTCCCCCCCCCCTCCCCGTTTCTACACCGCTGCTGACCCAGACCGCCCCTGCACCGCAGGGCGGAGATGCTGACTGTGTGTCCCCCTCGCCGCCCCTACACCGCTGCTGACCCAGACCTCCCCTGCACCCCAGGGCGGAGATGCTGACTGTGTGTCCCCTCCGCCGCCCCTACACCGCTGCTGACCCAGACCTCCCGTGCACACCAGGGTGGAGATGCTGACGGGTGACCGTGTCTCTCCCCGTCCCTACACCCACTGCTGACCCAGACCTCCCCTACACCCCAGGGCGGAGGTGCTGGCCGTGTCCCCTTCCCCGTCTCCACTCCACTGCTGACCCAGACTTCCCCACACCCCAGGGCGGAGATGCTGACCGTGTCCCCCTCCCCGTCTCTTCACCCACCGCTAACCCAGACCTCCCCCGCACCCCAGGGCGGAGATGCTGACCGTGTCCCCCCTCCCCGTCTCTTCACCACCGCTAACCCAGACCTCCCCCGCACCCCAGGGCGGAGATGCTGACCGTGTCCCCCCTCCCCGTCTCTTCACCATCGCTAACCCAGACCTCCCCCGCACCCCAGGGCGGAGATGCTGACCGTTGTCCCCCTCCCCGTCTCTTCACCACCGCTAACCCAGACCTCCCCTGCACCCCAGGGCGGAGCGCTCCGAGGTGATGACCGAGGACCTGGCCGCGTCCGAGCGGCGCGTGGAGGCGCTCCGCGGCAGTTGCGGCGTCATCAGGAAGCGGCTCTCCGAGTCCCTCTCCGGCCACGGCTCCGACGATGCCGGCAAGCGGCTGGTGAGTGAGGCGCCGGCCCCCCGCTCGTCGGTGGGCCCGGAGCGGTCCGCCGCCGCCGGGTCGGCACTGGGCGGGCGCTGGCCAGAAGGGCAGGCCGGGTGTCAGAGCGTTTGGAATGGCTGGCAAGATGACGGATGCGTTGCAAATGGACCGAAGGGTTTCTGCGCGCCATGTGACTAGGGCAGTCGGTGCGCCCTTAAGCCCAAATCACCATCGTCATCACGGTGTCACGCGTGACTTTTTAAGACACATGCAATGGTCACACACGTGCAACACATGCAACTCGCAAGGCATGTGCAGCTTTTTGTGACGGGTGTTTTTGCGTCCTTCAGCCCGTCAGCTGGTTATGTTTACCCGGAGAGAGCGTTCTTGCCCGAGACTCGCAGCCTCGGCTGGTTGTCATAGCAACGTCGGCGTTGAGCGCCTGGCCTCGCCGAGCGTCTGAGGTTTTGCCCCGTCGCTTTCAGCGTAAGATCCCGGAGCACCAGCTGGGATCGGCCATGAAAGAGGGCGCCGGCCTGGTCGGGGTGGAGACGCTGGTCGGGTAAGACGCCGCCGGCGCGCGGACGGGCGGGTGCGGCCGAGGTCGCGGCCACGGCGGCGTCAGGGGAAGGGCGTGACGATGTCCGGATGCTGATCAGCGGCGGCCGTGGTCTCGAGGTGTGCTCTCAGTGCTCGTTGCTCCTGCGTGTTATTACTGGCTTTGCGGGTGGCCACTGCTCTCGTCAGTGATGCAGCCGGTCGGTTTATCGCGACTCGGGTGACCCAGTGACCCGATGACTCAGTGGCTCCGTGACTCCGTATCTATCGGGAGAACCTTTCTTGCCCTCATGGGATGAGTGGCAGACTGGCCGCATGTCGGTGTGTATCGCGTGGGCCCCGCCCCGCCGCCCGGCTCTGGCGTACAGTTCGCTGTCGGCCCTTTAGAACAGAGCCGTAAACACCACAGAGCCGTAGAGCGTGCTTCCGGCCTACGCGTCCTCGTCTTGTCGGCCGCCCCGTCCCGCCGTCTCTCACCGCGCCGCCGCCGATTCTTACCGCGCCGCCCCGCCGTCTCACCGCTCCGCCGCCGTCGCTGTCGCGCAGAGCCATCATGAACGAGTGCGGCGAGGCGCAGACGAAGCTAGCGCAGGAGCGCCTCAGCTACGAGCAGGAGCTGGAGATGACCGTGCTGGACAACAGCGTGCTGCAGCAGCTGCTGGACACCGACATCCCCAACGTCACGAAGCTGCGCAAGACGCTGTCGAAGCTTACGCTGGACATGGACGCCACCCGGAGCAGGTGTGTGACGACGGACGGACGCTGTCGCGCCGCGGCGGCACGCTGAGAGACGTCGCGGTTGGACACTCAGGCCGGCCAAGCAGACGCGTCGAACTGTGCGAGTGTTCAGTTGGTTGTCGACGCGTATTTGCTGCTCTGGCTTTAAGCGACGGAGCGTGTCGTTCATTCGCGCCACTACGTGCGGGCCTATGTGCGCCGCTGTTCAACTCAGTTCATCTCAGTTCAGTTTATTAGGAATCATTCCACGCGGGCGGTTACTGTCGATTCCAATCAAGCACGTGGGAAGACATAAGCGCAAAGCAAGGCACTGGCATGCTGGACAATTCCGTCAAATAGACCGTGAAATAGGGACGTAATCACAACATTGTCGTACGTTTGTCGTCTCCAATTTCCACCTAGCTTTGGAATACAACTAGTTGACTGTACTGTATTGCGCTGTGCCGTGCTGTACTGTGCTGTGCTGTGCTGTGCTGTGCTGTGCTGTGCTGTGCTGTGCTGTGCTGTGCTGTGCTGTGCTGTTCTGTTCTGTTCTGTTCTGTTCTGTTCTGTTCTGTTCCGTGCTGTGCTGTGCCATGCTGTGTACTGTAATGTACTGTACTATACTGTACTGCACTGTGCTGCACTGTGCTGTGCTGTTCTGTGCTGTAATGTACTGTGTTGTACTGTACTGTGCTGTGCTGTGCTGTGCTGCTGTGCTGCTGTGCCGTGCCGTGCCGTGCCGTGCCGTGCCGTGCCGTGCCGTGCCGTGCCGTGCCGTGCCGTGCCGTGCCGTGCCGTGCCGTGCCGTGCCGTGCCGTGCCGTGCCGTGCCGTGCCATGCCGTGCCGTGCCGTGCCGTGCCGTGCCGTGCTGTGCTGTGCTGTGCCGTGCTGTGCTGTTCTGCTCTGTTCTGACTGTGCTGGTTGTGCTGGCTGTGTGTCGCTGTGAGCCGCTGTGAGCCGCGGCCGCCGCGTCCGGCCGCCGTCACAGCCGGGGGTGGCGCCGCCGCAGGTACCAGAGCGCCCAGCGTCACACGGTGGGCGCCGTGACGGCGTCCGGCCAGCAGCTGAGGGACGAGCTGGAGGCGGCCCAGGTCAAGGTCGAGCAGCACCGGGTACGTGGTCTGACGGGGCAGCCGGGAGTGGCCTGGCATCGGGGGGTTGAGAAGAGCCCGAGGCGGCGTCGGTCAGTGTCGACAGCTCCGAGACGTGGCGGGAGGGGCGGGGGGACGGGTCGTCTCGACACGGGCCGCGCGCGCTCTGATCGTCTCTCGGCGGCCAGCAGCGCCTCCAGCGGCCCGTACTGAGGACCGCTGACGATCCGTACCTGTCAGTTCGAATGAGAGACAGCGAGTGGCTGGAGCTGCTTGTGCTGACGGCCCCCGCGGCTATGAGGCGCGGTGTTACGCGGCAGACGTGCCTAACTCTGCTGGTGGCGTTGCTTCGCTGCCGTCTGCGCTAGCGCTGCTCCGCTGGGGTAGCTGAGAAGGCAGTTTTGGGGGTAGAAGCTGGCCGCTCTGTGGAGTTGCCGGAGTGCGCAGATTTTCTTACCCAGATCATGGCCTTATACTTGATAGCCTCGCACAAGAACCCGCTCAAACGTGAGTAACAATCAAACATGCTGCTTTTTTGCTACATGAAGACGACATTTGGCGCTTTTTGGCTGGACCCAACGCTATTTGATCACCGTCAGCAGGGCCGACATCGAACCTCCTCCTCGTTGATCCTTCCTCTCGCCAAATGATCCAGGGCGCAGGGCTAGGTGGGAGGGGAGGGGGCAGGAGCTGAGAGCATCGCGTTCAGGGACGCCCAACGGGCCGATTATCGCAGAGCTGACGTGTCCACTGTGTTGTACGCAAGTCACGCGGCCACAGCCGAGCACTTCCAACACCGCTGCGTGCCGTGTCTCCATGTTGACTGTCGATACTTGCGCGCGGCTCTCATAGATGTCGCTAGTGAGCGCACGCCTGGCCGGGTCCGCGCCGCGGGCCGAGCTATCGATGTGCACGCGGCGGCTGTTCGAAGCGCTGATGTAGCTGCATGCGGTGTGTGACGCAGCACGACGACCGGTTGTGCGCCCCTTGCCACCCCCCCCCCCCCCCTCCCGCTCGCCCTACCTTCCTCCCACGCGCCGCCTCCCCCGTCTCCCCCGCTCCCGCCTGGTCGCTCCCGCATGACCTCACCTCAGCGGACCTGACCCGAACCCGATCCGATGTCACGTAAAGCTGGCATGACCTGACCACCCGCCAGGGACTGGCTGAACCGCGCCAGACTTTGCAAAGTGTGCTGCTGCGTGCCCCCCCCCCCCCCCCCCCCGCTGACGCGTCGCGCGCTCCGCCGGCGGCCTCGAGCACGGCGCCCTGCACGCCGCGTGTAGCGCGGGGCCGCACGCAGCCGGTAGAGACCCGTAACCGCTCGCTTGAACGATGACCTGCGAGCGGCGGCGCTCGCTTGAACGGTGGCTGAGGAGCAGTCGAGAGGCACCGCTTCATCTTGTTTGAGCGCGTGAGATGTGCGAGGCGTGCTCCGCCAGACGTGTCGGCCCCGTCCTGCCCGACGCCACCCGCTGCCTGTCCTACTGAGCGGTGCTGCCACCTGGCGAACTGTTCCGGGTGGGCGCAGAGGCCCGCCCCCTCTCCGGGCGGGCGAGCCGCCTGCCGGAGAGCGCGAGGTCGTGTGTCCGTGGCTCCCCGCCGACAGTTTTTCGGCCTTTTCCTTCCCTCGAGGCGTGAGTTCTGTGACGCCAGGCGCCACAGCACCGACCATACATCGTTCTGCCGCGCGACCAATTGTTCTAGGCGTCGGGAATTCACAAGTTCGCAAAAACCGAGCATCGCTCACTAACCGCCAGTAACAGTTTGGTTACTAACTGCGCCCGTTCGCCAACTGACCGGCCGACCGGCGCCGTCGCCAGGACGTGCTGGCCGGCGACATGTTCCAGCTGCTGAGCCGGGAAGCCGGAGCTGGCGCAGCTGATGCTGCACCTGGTCAAGCTGCAGACGGAGCACTACCGCAGCTGCCTGCAGCTGCTGGAGGCCACCATCCCCGGCTTGCAGGCCAGCCTCAGTAAGCGCCCTCGGAACGGGAGGAGAGGGGGATCAGGCCGGGGTGCGGCTGAATAAGATTGTTTTAGCTGGCGGGGGCCAAGCACTTAGCCTCTCAGCGGGTGGGGCGGACCAAGGGACGTGTTTGCAGGTGGAGTCGGGGTTGGGTTTTCAGCGCCATCTCGCAAGGTGGGTGCGGGTGTGGAACAAACCGGGAAGTGGCCATGGCAAAGGACGCTCGTGACGAGCGGGTAGCGTACACGACATGAGTTGTGGCGGCTCACACTGGTGTTGTACAGCTCAGATCAGCCGCGCGGGGCAAAACGTGCGCTGTCTGCAGACACGCTGAGGAGTCCGCGTGTGTCCAGCGCGTGTCTCAGTCCAGCCGCGCCTCCTCTTACCCCCGTGCTGATCGCCGCCGCGTGGCCGGCAGGACGCCGCGGCCGTGAAGCCCGTGTTCGGCCTCTCGCTGGAGGAGCACCTGCGCGTCACCAACCGGCAGGTGGCGCTGCCGCTCGAGATGTGCGTCTGCCGCCTCCTCCAGATCGGCGCCGATGAGGAGGGTCTCTTCAGGGTGGCCGGCAGTGAGTGGGGGTGGCGACGAGGAGGGTCTCTACAGGGTGGCCGGCAGTGAGTGGGTGCGCCGACGAGGAGGGTCTCTTCAGGGTGGCCGGCAGTGAGTGGGTTTGGCGACGAGGAGGGTCTCTTCAGGGTGGCCGGCAGTGAGTGGGTTTGGCGACGAGGAGGGTCTCTTCAGGGTGGCCGGCAATGAGTGGGTTTGGCGACGAGGAGGGTCTCTTCAGGGTGGCCGGCAGTGAGTGGGGGTGGCGACGAGGAGGGTCTTTTCAGTGGCGACGAGGAGGGCCTCTTCAGGGTGGCTGGAAGTGAGTGTGTGTGGGGGGGGGGGGGGGGGTTGCGCCGTGCTAAGACCGTTACTAAACACCCTCTCTCGAACTCCAAATACAAGTTTTTTCTCGCAGACCCCAAGCGGCCCCTTAGCAAAGTCGTAGGCAGTTTCGCGGCATGTATTCTTAAGCTCACAACAAACCATCGACGCACCATGGAGAGACAGCGCCCTCACGTTCGCTCCATTGCTAACGAACCACCACCAGCCGACGCAACGGCTCTTGCGCTCCGCTCACGCCTGCTCGTGGCTGGCAGGCACCTCCAAGGCGCGGAAGCTGAAGAGCTGCTTCGACGCCGGCCTGGTGGACGCGGCGCACATGCTGGACTACCTGGACCCGCACGTGGTGGCCGACGCGCTGAAGGCGTACCTGCGCGACCTGCCCGAGCCGCTGATGACGACGGACTTCTACGACGAGTGGATGACCTCCGCCCGGGTACAGGTGCGGTTCGGCACCACCGGGGACGGACGGGGACGGAAACGGGAACGGGAACGGGAACGGGAACGGGGACGGGACGGTGCAGGAATGGGATGCGGACGGGGACGGGGACGGAGACGGCGACGGAGGCGGACACGGAGACGGAGACGGAGACGGAGACGGAGACGGAGACGGAGACGGAGACGGAGACGGGGATGGGGGCGGGAACTGGGATGGGACGGGGAAGGTGGTGGGGCCGGAGACGACGGCAGATAGTGACGTGTGACGACGGACGGGTTATGGGATGGTGTGGCCAGGCGGGTGTGGCGCGTGACCGCGGTGAAGCGGCAGATGCTCTTGACCGGGGTCACACAAAGTAACAGAGCCGAAAACATCGTGGACAGAGACATCCGCTGAATTAAACGCAACGACCAGTTGTGCGGAGATCGCAAGCGACCACGTGATGTTGTTATTGACGGATGGCACTCAGACAAGCCACCTCGTGCGGAGCAAGCGGGCCGTTAGTGACGGACGGCCGGCGGCGTACCGAGGCGCGCCCGAGCTCGCCCGCGTGCACCCGGCTAGTCACTGCTCCGGCTCGCATATCCTCGACGAGCACTCCCGAGGCACACAGGGCGTCGTGGTGTGCGCCGTCAAATGACGCTCCTCTGTGTCATGTGACATGTCATTTGTCATGTGTCATGCCATCTTTCATGTGTCGCGGGCCGTGATCTAAGGTCACGCGGGTCGTGACCTCAGGTCACGCCGTTCCGTGGCGTGACGTCATGCCGGACCGCTGGACGTGACGCTGACGCTGCGGTCGCGCCGGCAGGAGGAAGGTGCGCGACTGCAGGCGCTCTGGCAGGTGCTGCACCAGCTGCCCGAGGCGCACTACACCAACCTGCGCTACCTCATCAAGTTCTTGGCGCTGCTCTGCAAAAACAAACAGGCGAGTCTGGGCGGGCGCGGCTGAGACTGAGAGATTGGGCTGGTGACTGATGCGACGCTCGTCAACGGGAGGCTGAATCAGTCGCGTTCTTTCACGGATGGTGAGCGGCCGTCGGGATTGATTGGTGTGTCCGCTGGACTGGCAGGTGACCGTTCTGCACGACGGCATCCTGTCCGTTCACGTCCCACCGCGTGGCCTCCCACGTGATGGCTAGCGAGCGCTTGACTGAACCGCCGAGGTTGCGCGTGATCTGCGGGCTGGACCCGATCCGGACATGACCCGGAATCGATCGTCTCTGCCAATACCCGGCGCCGTCTGACCGCACGCCTGGGGCCACTCCGGCCATGCCCGTCACTCCGGCCGCTCGAGCCGCTCGGAGTGGCCGGACCAGCCCCCGTCGCTCGCGGCGTCGATCTGAGCTGTGCCTCCCCCCCCCCCCCCCCCCGCCATCGCCGGCCGGTGACCCCCGCCGCCTCGCGCAGGTCAACAAGATGACCACGCAGAACATGGCCATCGTGATGGCGCCCAACCTGCTGTGGACGCGGCTGGAGGAGGGCTTCAACATGACGGCCACCGGCACCCACAGCCTGGTGGTGGACTCGCTGATAGCGCACTGCGACTGGTTCTTCCCCGAAGGTGGGTGTGCGCCGAGACGAGGCTCGGGATCCCCGGGCGGGTGTGGTCTGGCGCTGTTCCCGTTTGGTCCTGAAGTCGTCGGGAGTTAGAAGTGAAACGCGCATGCAACGAGTGGCGACAGGTAGAGTGAAGCGAGCGGACGTGTCCTTGCACTGTTGCCGTTTGGTATCAAAGCCGCCAAGAGTTGGAAGTGAACTGAACATGTAACAGGTGGCGACAGATAGAACGAAACGGGCATTGAAGCGGAAGTTGAGTGAGCTGCTCCATGGGGCTTAAAGATGGCGTTCCTTCTGGCCCGGCCTGACGCTTCTGTCGTTCTCCGCTGCTTCCATGAGGGGTTGCACGTGCGCAGAAGTGAACTCTGGGTGATTCCGTCACCGGACACAGGTCATGCTCCGTTCATGCCTGTGCGACCGCGAAGGCGTGGTCTGAGACCAATCGCAAACTGCGGTTCAGTTCCCCCGGCTATCATTGGCGCGAAGCTGTTGCGCTATTGCCAGTGGCCACCCGCGTTGTGATGTGACCTGATGTGGCTGAGAGCTGCATGCTGTGAGTGCTAGCCTCTCTCAGTGGGAGACCTGTTAGGGCTGCTCGCTGATTGTGCAGAGGATGTTAAATTATTGAGCCTGAAGGTGTCTTTTGTTGGTTAGGGTATGGTTGGCTCGCGGGACAGGGTGTTGGCATGTCGTGGCCCGTCTTGATCTGCCGCCGTGCCGACAGACGTGGATTTCTTCATCACCTACCCTCGCGAAGTAACGACTGAAACCTCACCGACGCCGGACTCCCCCATGCTCGGCAATGGCGTTGTCCGCTCTCAAGGCCACCACCGCTCGAAGAGCAGCGACAGTGGCGTGATCGCGGTGGACTCGTCCGCGGCGGGGGAGTCCACGGGCAGCACGGCCAGTCTAACATCGGAGCCGAGGTAGGTCGCGAGGGATGTGAGACGACGCATCGCTCTGCTGGCCACGAACGTCGGGCGGCGCTGGGTTTCGTGGCCGCGTGGAACGCAGCGAGCGCGCTCGGGTTTACGGTGGTGGGGCACGCGGGGCTTCTCGCAGGTCGGTTTCGCCTTAATGCGGGTTTGTGCGCGTACGGTCGGCGGCTGCGCGAGTAAACGCCAAGTCCGAACAGGGCTCGCACTGCTTCTGGACATTGCAGCCGAGTGTGCTGTGGCAGTCACCCGTGCGGCGGCGCATTTCCGTGCTGGCGGCAGCGACGGGCATTGCACCAGATCGCCGCTGATTTGCTATGCGGTCTTCGCCCGCGGGTGCATAAAATAAACTTAACATGCGCTCGCCGTCATCATTGTTTACGGTGGCAGCGCTGCGATAAAAACCGAGTCATTGTTTCAGCTGGTAACGCTGCGAGAAATGCTCTCCCGCCTCAGCGCTCAATATACAACACCAACACTATCACCACTTCATGCGTCACCACCAGTGAACACGGCCGGCGTCTCACCCGACCCGTCTCTCCCCCTCAGCACGCAGCACTGCGAGAGCCCGCGCCCGACGCTGCGGCGCAAGAAGCAGGCGGCGCCGGCGCCGCCGGCACACAGGCAGACGATTGCGACACCGGCGCGGCCCGACGCGGAGCTGCGGCCGGCCGGGCCCGGCGGCGCGCTCGACATCGTGCAGCGGTCGGCCGCGATCGCCGCCGGCCTGCTGCAGGAGCCGACGGAGCCGCCCGATCCGGCCGTCGGGCCGGCGGCCGGTCAGACTGCGGGTCAGACTGTCGGACAGACTGCCGGGCAGGTCAAGACGGCGACGCCGGCGCTGGGCGTGATGCCGACACCGGCCGTCGCCGCCGGCCCGGCCGCAGCCCCGGCCATCTCTCCTGCCCCGATCCAAAAGGTAACCCCGTCCTCCGCCCGCAACGTGACCCCGAGCCCATCCCAGCCCGCGGCCGCGGCCGCCGCCGTTCCCCCGGCGCCGGGTCAGACGGCGACCGCGGCGGCGCCGGCGGGCTTCGTCAGGCCGGAGCGGCCTACGGCGCTGCCCGTGGCGTGTCCCCACCGTACCGGCTCCGGCTGCGGTCCCGGCTCCGGCTCCGGCTCCGGCTCCGGTCCCGGCCTCGGCTCCGGATACGGCTCCGGCTCCGGCTCCGGTCCCGGCCTCGGGTCCGGTCCCGGCCTCGGCTCCGGCGCCGGCTCCGGCTCCGGCTCCGGCGCCGGCTCCGTCCCCGGCGCCAGTGCCGCGCACCGCCGCCGGCGCCGGGCCGCCGGTGCCGGCGCCACGCGCCACGCAGACGGTGCGACCCGACCGGCCACCGCCGCCGGCCAAGGTGAGAGAATGGGACGCGCGCGCCGGCTGCCTCTGTTGGCTCGGCCGCGCGAGATGGCGGGAGCGCTCCGTGCCGCGGCTCGCCCTGTTCTGTGCGTGTGAGACGCTTAGGTGCTGGCGTCTGCCGGGCAGGCCGTCACACTGCCGTGCGGGGAGGCGAGACGAGTTTGTCGGTGTGTCTCGGGATGTCCCGGGTTGTCTCGGACTCCAACCGTGGACACGGCACGTTGTCAATCGACCCACGCTCTGCAGCTACTCCCTAGTGGTTATTTGAACCGATGCCTCTGACGAACGCGTCCGTAATCTGTGTCGGGAGTTCGCCATAGTCAAGGACGACGAAATGACCAACAGCGCAGGCGCGGCGGGTAACTGAGCGTGCGTTCTGTGGCCAGATCGTGGAGCGTGCCCAGAGCTTCAGCCCGGTCGACGGTGTCGCCACGCAGCGGCAGAAGCCGGCACTACCAGAGCGTCCCGGCACACTGAGACGGAGCAGAAACTCTGGCGAGGTCAGACCGGTACCCCTGTCACTGTTCTCTGTGTGAGATCTGCTACAGTGTCACTGTGCCCTGTGTGAGATCTGCTGCCCTGTCACTGCTCTGTGTGAGATCTGCCCTGTCACAGTGTGGTCTGCGTGAGACCTGCTTCCTTCTCACAGTCTGTGTTGTCACAGCGTCGCACAGTGCGGGTCACGCTATGCGACACTTTCGCTCGCTCCGTTCCTTCCGCGTGCGTGATGCGACGCGTCTTGACCGTTGTCGTATTTTGTGAGTCGCGCTTGAGCTGTTCTGGCGGAAGCGCCTCTGAGATGACAGCACGAACGCCAGAGTATACAGAGACAGCTCAAACCCATACAAGGTCCCGCACAGCGCTCATAGCGCGGTCCGTCCTGTGACGGACGCGCTCCGCTTCCGTTTGCGCTGCATGAACCACGCCCCCCCCCCCCCTCGCCGTCTTCGCGCGCTTTCTACGTCGACCCGCCGTTCTGTGGCTGTGAACATGTTTCCCGCCGCGCGTGACCGGCCCCGCCCGCCCGCAGGCGTCGGCGCCGCCGCCGGAGCCTGCCCCGACCGTGGACGGCCCACCAGGTGAGACGCCGGCCGCCCGCCGCCTCCCGCCGGCGAGCTGCCGACCGGCCGTGCCGCCAGCGTTGGTCGGGAACGCCGACGCTTGACGCGGGACGGGCCGCTGTGGTGTGGTTGCTGCGGGGCTGCTGAGGTGGCTGATGCCTGGTCGCGGGTTTCGGGACTGGGTCGGGCCCCGCGTGGGAGCGGTGGTGACGGGGTCGGACCGCTCGTCGAGAGACGGTCGGGTGTTGTTGGGGACTTGTGTGCTGGCGTCATGTGTGTGTGCCGTCCCGGTGGATCCTGGCATTGTCTTGCGGCTCTCCTCACAAGTTCGTCGCCCACGACTGTTTGCTGTCGCTTTCAGTTACGGGGTACAAAGAATGCGTGGGTAACTTTTGTCGTGACGCAACTCAGTCCTGGTCCTGCCGAGGAACTTTGCGCCCGTACCATCCACCTTCATCGCTTCAGCTGCGCGCCATCTGCTGACAATACCCGGCACCTGTGTTTCAGCCGGCGCGCCGCCGCCGTTCGGCTGGGCGCTGCCGGCGGGCGAGGCGCGGCCGCGCCCGAAGACGACGTCGCACCCGCCGACGGCGCCGCCGCCGGTGCCGGCGCCGCGCGCCGACACCACCCGCCTCTGACCGGGCCGGTGACGTCACTGGGGGCGGGCGGCGTTGCGCCGCCGGACGCATTCCTCTCTGTGATACGGCTTCCGGGGCGTTGTGTGTGGGGGGAGAGCGTGCCGGCCGACCGGCCGACCGGCGCCGCGTCGAGCCAGGCGTTTGCCGGCGGCGGCGGCGGACCAGGGCCGGGACCGGAGGGCTTCGGCGCACAGCACGCGGTCGGGGACCACCCGGGCGGGCGGCAGGCGCCGGCCGTGCGCCTCGCGCTGCCCGGCGGCCGGCACGGACAGCCCGTCAGACGCGTGAGATCGAGGTGCCGCCGCGTCCGTCGCCGCACCTCAGCGAGCACGCTGTTGCCAGCGGCGCCGGGGCGCGTCAGGAGGTCGCTGCGCGCGCGGCCGCGAAATGAGACGGCCCGATCGCGGTGCGCGCGACGCGGAACACGGGCTCCACGTTGTGGCGCCGGGGGCTCGTGCCTCGGGTGGACCGAGCGGCAGGGGCGGTCCTCGGGTGATATGAGAGTCCCGCCGCATGCATTTCTGTGTCATGATCGTTTCTGCTTGGCTTCAGATATATAAGTGTTGTTAAATGTCGATTTTATACGGACAGCGTTGAGGCGCCTGATTCATATCGTCCTGTAGTGATTTACCAGCAACAATATAAACAATTATCGCACGACTTTGTTGCTCGGGTAAGCGTTTGTGCACCTCGCGTCCACTCTTCACACCTTGCGTACGGAGTACGCAGACCAGGGTGAAGCGAAATCGGCGAAATGCTCCCCCTGGTTGCAGATTTGTCCTTAAACGTGGAGCAAGCGAACGCGAGACGGAACGGTCGATGGAAGCCGGGTTTCGCGGCGCAATGGTTCGAAGTTCCCAAACCGCCGTTCCACGGAAAGCGCGCGCGACGACTCGGAACGATAGCTCGGACGTTCAATACTTGTCATTCGGGCAGCAGGCAGGCACGCTTCGCCACGCGCTCATGCAGTGAGAAAACGTAGCAGACTGCAAGCCCAGCCGATCTCAAGCATTTCATCCTCGTTTTTTCCTTTTCCGGAAGGCGGTAACCATGGCAACCGAATTACCTCCCGTTCGCCGCACGCGCCGCCCGGCCGTCGGCCTCGGTCGCTCGGCGCAGCGGGCGTCACGTGCGGCGGCCCGCCGGGCTCAGCATGTCCTTATATGGTCACGACGGTGACCGGCGCGGACCGATAGAGCTCGCCCGCGGTGGGGGGGGGGGGGAGGGGGAGGGCATAGGACGCCGCCGGGATCCGGTGTCGACACTCAGCTTCGGTGGCGCCCCGGGCAGGTGCACCGGGCGACCAGACAAGGAACAAAGCAGGTCCTCCAACTTGAAATGCCACTGCAGGGAAGTAACCGTAAACATGAAGTTACCGGGGTGCGGTATTTTGAAGTATCATTCCATGTATGAACTGCGACGACCAAGCTGAATGCGTTAATTGCAAAACTAAACACGGAAGGCGCTGGTTCTCAGTTGAGAAAGTCAGGACGTCTGAAGATGGTCGTTCTGCGAGACGCGGATATTGTTCACAATCACATGTTGCGCATTTGCCTCATTATTTTCACATGGTGCCGCTCTTCCCACTGATAAGTAAAAGGTGAATGAAGCGACAGTAACAATGATTCTGAAATAACACCATCAGCGTTCTCCTCCCCCTCCCCCCCCCGCGGACCTTGCAGCTTTCCTCCTACAGCAATTTTAAGTGTTGGATAAACGCGTAAAAATTTCAGTGACCTGCATGCCGTGCGTACGGTTATATTTTGCCGCGAAGAGGATGGTGCGAGCTCAATAGCCCGTGCAAGCAACGTCACAAAACCGGCACCGTTGTTGTGCCACCATGAAATCAAACCACCTCGAACACACAATCAAATTTGGAAAAGAATGGACCAGAAAATGATGGGATCTAGCGGATCATATTTCATGGCATGCAAGCACAGGATGCCTGGCTGCGATCACCACTACACATATTTGAGTGCGACCACCGCCGCACAAAGGTCACACTCAATATTTCCCTCGACATTTAAGTTCATATTTGTATGTACCTAACGACACATATGTATCTCAGCGACACGATAACTCATTATCTGGTCATATATTATCGGTTGCAATCTCATTATAAATCATGTTCGATAGCCACACGTCACATAAAGAGCAATACCTCGTCACGTCTTCTGAAGTCACAGTCGAACACTTCCAACCAGCCAAACCGCTCAACAGTATCGCACATGTCATACAGTATCACAGAAATATAAAAGTCCACACCTCGCTTCGCGGCACCGGCAACATCATGAAACATTGGCGCAACAGCCCTCGCCTGTCGGATCGCTGAGGGTCTCAGCACGTCATGGTGATCTCTGCGAGAGGGAGCACCGTGCATGTCATGGCTCCACCCAGTCACCGTGCCATGGACCCGTGGCGGAACACTGAGCTCCAGCGCACGTCACTGTCTCATGACAAACACACTCGCGCCCGTTTTGTGTCGACACAACGATGCGGCACAGCAGCACGCGATGCTAAAACCGGCTATGTGGGCTTTAATGCGGCTATGATAGGAGGTATACAAAGTTTGTGGACATTTTTAAAAATCCCGTACTAGCACTTGATTTTTAAAAATGATCCCGTCCACACGCATCCTACATTTCATCCTCAAGTGTCGTTTACCGCTTCACCAGCCACCGTTTATCGCGGGGACACAGAACCTGCGGGCGTCGGCACAGGACGCCCCCCCCCCCCCCGTCAGGCGCCGAGGCTTTAGTCCTCCACGGCGACCGGCCCCCGCGCGCTGCGGTCGCGCCGGCCGGCCGATCCGCCGGCGACCAGCAGGCGGCGCACCTCCGCCAGGCCGGTGGCCACCTCGACGTTGTCCGGCTGCAGCCGCTGAGCCGCCAGCAGGTCCCGCTCCGCCTCGGCAAGGTACCCTGGGGGGGGGGGGGGGGGACGCGGCCGGATGAGGCGAGGGGGTTCACCTGACGTCAGAGTCACGGTCACCGGATGACAGGCAGGCAGGGCTTGGAACTGGTGGTCGGACAGCACACAGGGTGACGAGCGCGGCGAAACGTAGGGTTCACAGCGCATTTCGGACTTCGTTTCATTAAGGCCTCATGCTGGAAACAAACTCAGCCAGCAGACAAACACTACACTCGCAGCACAAAGATCAAGTGGCTAGAGAAATATAATTACCTGAACCGTAGCTAACAGCTGAATATGGGACAACCCTCCGCGGCCACATCATACCACGCGCACCATCCCACCACAGGGCCAGCTCTGCTCACCCATCCTGTAGCTGATGGTGGCCCGATTGTGTGCGGCCGCCGCGAGGTGCGGGTCCTCACTCAGCGCCTCCGTGTAAGCCGCCGACGCCTCGTCAAACCGCACCTGAAGGGACCGGTGACCAAGGGTTACCGTGGCTGCATTTGGATGGTGAGATCTAGGGCTGATTTTGACATCAGGAATGTCCCACTAGCTGCCTTTTACCCTAGGGGTGGCATGACACTACCAGCATTTATATGACCATTTATGCATGCCAACAGACCACTTAGCCGCGACTTAAGCCACACCTGGCCATAGAGCAGCTGGCCCAGCCGGTTGAGCAAGAGTGCACGCCGACCAGCGTCCGAGCAGCTGGCCAGCTGGTGGCGGCAGGCAGCCTCCTCAGCCTGCAGCCGGGCCACACTGGCTCTGAAGTCTACTTGCTCCTGGGGATTGACTGACCTGAGGAAGCAAGGAATAGTCATCAGTTCTGAATAAGCACACCAATCAACAGCAGCTCAAAGGCAGGATTAAATGTGGCAGGAGTTAAGAGCAACAGAAAGTGTCAAAGTCATTATTTTGACTTTTGCATCACAACATGCAAGTTTACACATAGTTTCAATTAAGGTGAAATAAAGGATTCCTTAAAACTCAAGTACTTGAACTGAACCTATAATAGAAATTAAAACAAGTAATTATTCTGGTATTTTGTCACATCTGAAATGAATGTGATGCATTTTCAAGTCGCACTGAGTCACGGACTTTCGCTATATTGTTTTCTTCAGATTATAGCAGGAATTTTCACCAGACACTTTGGAATCTATCATTTTATCAGCAGACTAGCACGCGGCGTGCTGTGCGCATGCCCTACCTACTTACCATAACTCATTCTCATAGTCAACAGACTCCCCAGTTTTCCCAGTCTTGTTCATGCTAGCTTCACTGATATCAAGTTCCAAAACGTAAGCCTATTGGTGGGCTACCAATCATCCGCGGATAACCCAGGCCTTAACTTCAACAACAAGCATACTCAGAATGCAGAACAAAAGTGGAACAGTGTGCGTTACGTTTGCCGATCGTGCGCCAGACGTCCCTTAAAGTCGTGGCCAGTAAATAAAAGCATCCAGACAATCATCTATTCTTTATGCAAAAAATGCAGATATCCAGTTTAATATAACCCTATCCAGAACATCTTCCTTTGTTTTTAAGTCTTGTTTTGTTCTCTGCCTCAGTTGATACTTACTTTTACTTCTTTGTTCGCTTTCGAATCCAATGCCGACCTAAAGAGCATTGGCAGGTGGTGCTGCCATCTATTTTCTGTCATTCTGAACCATCAGCTCCCATCGAGCCGCACAAAACGAAGAGGCGTGTCATAGGATTCAAGAGAGGTGGAGCGACACAACCAGTCTTTCAGTTCAGTTCAGAACTTTATGCACCAATCAGACTCCCTTTGCGGCATGGGACGAGTAAGGCGATAACAGACGTGCCTGCTGTCACTATGAAGATGATATTTAAATAAAAGCGAACGGAGCTCGCTACCTTTGGGAACCTACACTGTTCGAACTTATCGTGGGGCAAGTAGAGGACATCAGGGCTCGGGTAATCCCTTGGGTGCCCAAATGGTATGGTAACAGGAAGGGTCAGATACAGATTCTGGGAGAACTACGGGTATGGGTGAGACGCTGATGCAATGTCGGGTAGATATTTGCAAATGGAAAGACGTACAAAAACGTGCATCTAGCGGATAACTTTCGAGGAACGAAGTGCATCTTTTAAAAATTGGGAAAGCATGACAACGCAGGCCCTCCATTGGTTGCGCCCACGCAATGGAATATCCTACTTTCATGAGTTGAGTGCGTGAAGGTGCCTTTCCATTTAAGGTTCGTACACGTAAGATGGATGGCTGCCTTTAAATGGGTCTGCCAACTTTAAGCCCGGCTAGACATGGTCCGAAAAAAACGCGCGAAAACTCATGGAATCACGGCTTGCCTTGACTTGTACACTATAGCTTGTGTGATTTGATCCACAGTTTTGCCGGGATGATTCTCCGTTTTCCACTTCGTCAGTATTCCTCAGCCCCGTATAGCAGCGACGCCTGGTAGCCGAAATCTGGGCCGGTTCCCGTCCCGGGCTCTTTAGTTTTTTCGTGACTCGAAAATTATGCGTTTCCCATGTCATTTTCTTGGGATGTGCGATGGCTACGCTACGTCACAAAGAAATACTACCTGGCCAAAGAGCCAGCTGATGTGGGTATTCATATATACTTGTAAGATCTCGACCGAGTGTGTCACCAGTGTCCCAGGATGCATGTCCTGGTGTCATGAAAAAATGTGTCATAGCCACAGGAAACTAAAAATTCTCACGTATTTTGCGCGTCGCACGACTCCATGCTGCGAGTCCATGCTCCGAGCGTGCACACGCTTACTATAATCCGCCCTTGTAAAGGCCAAGTATCGAGTCCGCACTGCAAGAGCTCGAGTCCGAGCACTTTCACGGCTCACAGGTCAAAATCTGAGTCCGATTCCTTTGAGGCTGAGCCTGAGATCATTCGTTTGTTGCAGAATCGGCCCGGACAACGATAGTTCCATGCTAGATAACGAAAGATAAGGATTGTTAACGATGAAACCTGCGACAGAGTTATGTTACATTTAATCCAACCTTACCTAGACTTCCACCCTAGGATGGCCGTACTCGAGACCCACCAGGGTAACATTGCAATAGTTGTGAGATCGCGGCCAGGCGCTGACAGTCTTTACAAGGTTTATTGGCGCAGTGCCAAATCTGACGGGATATACGCCGAGCTAGTGCAGCCTGGCTAAACACAATTGAATTAAACTGAAACCATAGGCAGCGACGATTATCCATAAACCCAAGCACCACGGGAAATCGAGCCTCGTTCCTTTTATGTCCAGACGAGCAGCTCAGTCGCTACACTTCCGGACGCGGTACCCCCATTGAGGTAATTCATACTGATCTGCTTAACCAAAATGGCCTTCCATGAATTACGCTACGCGTTTCTTCGACATTTCAATCCTCTCTTCTTCCTGGCTACGCACTAGTTATGCTGTACGCAACCCTCACCCCCTCTGGATAAGCTATTTTTCGTTTGACCCCTAAATGAGCTAGAGATGCGAAACGAATAAGAGGCGTCTTCGACGTCATGAGAAGAAGCCAACGGCATCCATATTTAAGGTTTAACTCTATTTTTTGAGGATTTTGGCGTAATTTTTAATCACTCTTGAACGTAACGCTACCCTGTTTAAAATCTTCCCTCCCTCCTTACTTCCGCTTTTAAAACGCTTCAAGAAACCAACCTCTCCCCTCCACGTGTAACGCAATATATGGACTTCCCAGACCATTGTTGTGATGAAATTTGTTTCAAACTCCTTTATTAGAGCCGCGTTTAGTCATAGCCAACAACTTGTCCAAAGGAGATAAGTTTTGTGTGCAAGTTTTCCTTTTTTGAGCATTTCAACGTCAAGTATTTGGAGGCTTGGTTCAATATTGAAAGGGCTTAAATCAACATTCTGGGAGCCAGGACCATCACAAAAGAATGCAGCCTGACGTCACTTCTCTTGACTGACGTTAATATGAGCTCCATACCATAGGCGGATCCTGAGGCGGGGGTGGGGGGTGGGGACACGGGGCCAATGCCCCCCCCCCCAAAACCTCTGAGACTATGTTCTGCCCCCCAAAAACATTCCCAGAACTTCATAAAGTTTTGTCTACTTACCGTCTGTTTTAACTTCAACCGTTTTTTTAACACAACTGTGTTTTGTTTTAACTTATGTTTAAAATTCAAAAGCAATTCGGCGCTTTTTTCGGTTTCACATGGTGTCCCTACTAGGTACTCGCGAGAGGCACCATGCGCTGGACCTCGGATCCCACACCAGCCAGCTGGCGACGAACGGTTGCCCCCCCCCCCCCCCCCCCAATGCTCCAGGCTAGATCCGCCCCTGCTCCATACAGCTATGTATTACGTCAATTTGGTGGAAAATAAAAGCATCGCTGTTCGCCAAAGATGGCCTAATCAAATCCGGTCAGGACCTCAACGACCTGGTCTCCCCTGGAGAGGAAACGGCAGGGACCATGATGTAGGGTTATGCTCTTTCCCCACCCTTGTAAAAATCATAAAAGCTAGCACGGCTGAACTACCAACTAATCTGGGATGTTGCCAGAGGACGCAGATCGACTGGCAACCACCTCCATGCCAATGTCGTCGCGAGACTGCGGCCGGCGTCGGCACCTACCGTGCGACTGGACAGCGGCATCTGAACTCACCAGGTCATGTTACCGGTCAGGGCTCTTTAGTTCAGACCAAACTGGAACGTCATCGGAAACATGAGCGGGATGTCAGGTTGTGGCCCACTTGAGGGCCCGACAACGAATGGGTTCGTTGGGATTGGTTTCACTCGATCGGGGCTTAACGTCTGGAGCACTCGCACCGCCAAACCTCAGAAATCAGGCGACAAATCCGGATGTTTGCAGTAAAGTCTAAGAAATCTGGAGGAAAGCTGACCAGATATGACGTCTTTATCAAGGGATTTATGAACACACGTGCATTCTGAGAAGCGTGCAAATGATTGAAATCCAGGTAGCAAAGCCTGATCTTTGTAAACTTCAAGGCACCTGTCCGCAAGCCCCCCCCCCCTTCTCCCTCTGGTGAAGGAATGATATTGTTGTGCTGTGGGCCGGGGACAGGGTACAGCGATCACCGCTGTACTTTGAGCCGGGGACCGGGTACAGCGGTCACGGTGGACCGTAAGCCAGGGAGCCGGTACAGCGGTCACGGTTGGTTGGAACGCAGTCGGCCGTCGCCTCTGCCGGGTTCAAATCTAGAGCACAGCTGTCGCTGAGACCCAGTGAGAAGTGGACGGCATTCCGGCCGGACAGACAGGCAGACAGACGGACAAACAGCCAGACGGGCAGACGGGCGGATAGCAAGACAGGAGGACAAACAGATAGACAGGCAGACAAACGGCCAGACGGGCCGACAGACGGACAGCAAGACAGCAGGACAAACAGACAGGTAGACAAACGGCCAGACTGGCAGACAGTCGGACGGGAATACGGGAGAGCAAACAGTCAGAAAGACAAACAGGCAGAGGGGCAGTCTGTTAACAACAGTCTGTTCGAACAGCTTACTATGCATATGGCGCTCATCGGATGGTCATTTAACAACAGTCTGGAAACACAATTAGACTAATGACTAATGCCTCTATAGACTAACGGTCTGTCACAGTCTGCTTTTCTGTACGTATGTCTGTCAGAGCTCTGCTCTTCCGTCTGCATGTTTCTTTCAGAAGCTCTGCTTTTCTGTCTGTAGGTCTCTGCCAGAAACTCTGCTTTTCTGTCCGTATGTCTCCGTCAGAAAATCTGCTTTTCTGTCTGTAGGTCTGTTAGAAAGCCTGTTTTTTGGTCTATATGTCTGTCAGAAAGTCTGTTTTCTGTCTGTGCATCTCTGTCAGAAACTCCGTTTTTCTGTTTGCATGCCTCTTTCTCCAACAGGCCGATTGACGAACAGGCAGGAAGGCCAACAGACGGAATGCCACAGCAGAAGACCTACAAACCTCTACCGGCGAGCAGCTTCATATACCGCCAGCATTGTTAGCGGTCAAGCTTTGGTAAATGCAGCTGTGTCCCCAACATGTCCGAAAATTAGCGTTGGACCTATGACGTCACCTGGAAAGAGCAGGCTCACGTAACTCATTCGCACTCCCGAATTTTGTTGGCGATGCTTTGCTCATAAGCGCCTCGATACGTCCGATTCTAAACAAAAATGACCAGGGGCTCATCTATACACGTGCGAGCATCTGACATGGAAGCGCAAACGGCCAGACAAGAGGGTCAGGTCACGATTGATCGAACTTGGTCAGTGGTCACGTGGTGGAGCCAGTTAGCAACTTCTTATCGATTCATATCTAGATCTAGTCCGAACCATTTTATTGGACAAACTGCTGAGACCAGACCCGATGCTAAAGAGTGCCAATTGTGTGAGCCCTGACCCCACCTTTAAGCGTGAAATTCCAGGTCAACGACAGAGTTTGCGGCGAAAGTTCAACATGCCGTCATGCTCAGTACGGTCCGTCCTGCTCTCTGACGTCACCCGACCTTAAGCGCGACCGCCGTCACAGGCCACAGGCCATCCCAGTCAGGGGCAAGCAGCGAGCGCCGAAAGTGACTCGCGCCCACCCGGCACCGGCCACCAGAAATGTCAAGACTAAAGACAGACGGCCGTCAAGGCCTTCAGCCAGGCTGACTAAAGACAGACAGGCTAAAGACAGACAGGCCTTCAACCAGGCTGCAAGTAGGACAACCCAGCTGTCCGACATTCTGCAGGAAACGCCGGCTGTTGGACTGTTGGGCTGATGGACTGTTGGACTGTTGGACTGTTGGGCTGATGGACTGTTGGGCTGATGGACCGTTGGACTGTTGGACTGTTGGACTGTTGGACTGTTGAACTGTTGGGCTGATAGACTGTTGAGCTGTTAGGCTGATGGACTGTTGGACTGTTGGACTGTTGGGCTGATGGACCGTTGGACTGTTGGACTGTTGGGCTGATGGACTGTTGGACTGTTGAGCTGACGGACTGCCAACCCAACAGTCTGTCTGTCGAACAGACAGACGTTATGGTACGAAACTGATGCACCGAACCTGCCTGCAGCACAGCACACATGTGGACTGTCCATGTGTGGAATGCACATGTGCAACGCATGCGACAAATGTGCTTCACAGCAGCAGTTGGATTGATTCTGCAACCGGGGATAGGAAAGACACAAAACGGGACACGGCAGTCGAGTAACTGCCGGAAGCATTGGGGTAGAGTCGAGTTGCCCGACAGCGGCTTGGCTGGGCGTCGCATCTGCCGGACGACCGGCCAGCACTCGCAACGCCATGCGACGAGCGATCCGACCGGTGGATTTACCCCTGCGGAGCATCCGACTCCGGGATAAGCAACTAGCGGTTGTACGACACCCGTATACTGGTGCGGGCGGTGCACCGGCGGGAAGCTTAGCGAGAAAAGCCGGCGCCCGGGCCCGTGGTCAGCCCGACACGTCTCTATTTCCATCTCGTCTCTATCACCCGGCCCGACGCCGGAGCCGCTGTTGACGACACAGCACCCCGCGGCCACAGCCACATTGATCGGGAAGCGTCGCACGAGTCCGCACCCCCTCCCCCCGCCCCCCCCCCCCCCCCCCGCTCCGTCAGTCACGGGCATCGTCGGTCACTGAAGCAGCCCTGGAGATCGACCGGCTAGGGCGCGGCCCGGCCGGCCGGCCATACCTCGTGAGTCACGTGGAGGACTGACTCACTCACTCATCGCGGCGCGGCCGGACTATAGTCGCCTATCGGCATAAATCTGCTCTCCGCGCGAGTGGCAGCGCCATTTCCAGCGCAAAACATCCACCGTGCGGCAGACGCGGGCCGCCAAATTTGGGCATCTCGCCGGCCGGGGCTTCCTCCGGCTCTCGAACCGGGCGCGCACCGCGTAATGATGCCGGAGAGCGGACGACGGCGCCGGCACAATGCGCGCCGACCGTGCCGCTGTCCGCGCGCGGCCCACTTCCCAGAGCGTCACACGGCGGCGGTGGCGGCGCCGCAGGGCGGGGCTGCCGGTGGCGTCTGCCGCGCCGGGAGCGCCGCGACGCGGGAGGTAGCGGCGGCACCAGCGGCGGCGAGCCCCAGCACTGGCCGCTGGCTGGGGATGAGGGCGCTGAGAGAGGGAGAGAGAGAGAGAGAGAGAGAGAGAGAGAGAGAGAGAGAGAGAGAGAGAGAGAGAGAGAGGGGGGGGAGAGAGAGAGAGAGAAAGAGAAAGAGAGGGAGAGAGAAAGAGAGAGAGGGAGAGAGAGAGAGAGAGCGAGGGAGAGCCGGAGTCTGTAGTGATGAGCTGTGATTTTTGATGAATGAATCCCCAAGAGATTGTAGGTTTTTTGTCTCAAAAGCAAAAGCTGAGTTACTTCCAGAGACAGGTAGATCAAGGTGACAGAAAAGTCCAATGTCAGCAGCCTTCTCTGGAAATGATCTCATCCGCGCAAAATCACGCTCCAAGGTGCGCAGTAATGCTAGCACATGTTTGCTGCTGGATTAGCTGACGCCATACTGCCCACCTCCGAGATCTGCCAGCTAGCTAATTCATTCATAGCATCTGACCTGTAAACAAGAGGTCTCTATCGCAGCATTTCGGCATGCTGGTATAGCATCTGGCCGTTGGGCACGTAGAATACGTCATTTGTTCTTACATTGATGATAACGTCATGTGATTCGCACCATCATATAAGACAATAGCTTTGATCAGGAATTTGTTTATCACATCAAGTGTGGAAAACTGTCTACATTTTGGCAGTTATAATTGTCCTGATGGTAGAAAAAAGGGCATTGGGATAGCTCTAACCGCGCTCTGACCTAACTGCAGCCGAACTAAATGCATAAAACTGCATTGCATTCCATAAAAGAACCTGCACAATGCCTTTAAGGAAACGTGCCGTTCCATATGCAGCGTCAGGCTTAAGCTTCTGAGAGTCAAGTTAAAGCGTTCCAATGTCCGAGCTCGCTCTGAGCGTCGTGATGAGATTAGGACAGGCCAGCTAAAACGGTAAACCTCAGGCACATAATGCGCACCCCCTACTTGGAAGGGGTCCTGACAGAGCGCTTTGCGGGGGAGGGCCTAGGACCGGAGGCGTTGCTAGGCAGGGCTTGTTGCGAAGACTGTCTCCACCATCTGTGTCGAGCGATTGAAAATGAGCGGTCAATTTTGGCGGGATGAAACGTTTTACCATTTGTCTACCCTGATTGATCTACCCTACTATAGATCTACCCTGATTAGCGTCGTGACGTGACTGCCCCTGTTTCGGCCTGGTGCTTCTGGCCAGCGGCCAACTGGCCGTCAATGACAAGCCTCATAAACACGTTTCGGGGCGCTATCTCTCAGATGATGGCCACACGTTGTTCAGAGTCCGACGCCATGTGGCGCCATCTGCCGGCGGCGCGCGGCGGCACGCCCACAGCTCAACCAGCTGAGCTATAGAGACGGCCGCATGAATCTTAAATAAGCCCGAGCCGCGTTCGGAAAAGCGCCGACACGCACGGTACAGGCAGTTGTGTCACCCGGTAAGGCCCTCGTCTGTCGTGACACTCGATATTATCAGAATGACATATTTTCGAGAAGCGAGTCGCGAGGATTGTCTGACACTGGCTTTAGCGTCGGCAGATCCTGTCCAGACCGCGCCCCTGAGTGAGGTATTCGCCTCTTTTGGCGCCCCACCTGCCAGCCTGGAGGACACCAAGGTCGGGATGACCTTATCGGCCGAGAGGACAGGGCGCCGTCGCCTTTTTTGGCCGCCGCGCGTGACCGCTGCCCGTGTCAACGTCAGTGTCAGTGTCAGTGTCCGCGCGGCGCTGTCGGCATCGGTCAGCGTCCGGAGTCGCCGGCGGCGCCAGTGACTCAGTCACGTGACTCACCCGGCCGCCGCCGGCCGCGTCCCTAGAGTCTCGCTCGGTCGAACCTGGCCTTGGCTCGGCGCGCGGCGCTGGTGACCGACAGCCGGAGGCACACGCGATGCCACGGATCGGGGGGGGGGGGGGGGGGGGAGGGGTTCGGCTGACAGCTGGCAGTCCGGGATACAATACCGTTGTTGGCGTCATTCGTTAACGCGTGTGACTTAGACGGGAGGCCGCAATGACAACTATTTTCCACGGGTTGTCCCAATCGGGCCAGGAAAGTTGAACGCCGCGGGCGGGACTCGAACTCGGAACCCTTCCGTGACGGTTAAGATTTGCCGTCATGTGAGTCGACGCCCCCTTCTGCCCCATGCGAGGGGGCCGAAGCTTCTGGCTCTTATTGGAAGCACGTCGGCGAGTGTAAACGTTTGAATAGCTGTGTGACCCTGGAAAACGTGTGTGTCGTCGTCGTTGTCACGTCCGACGTTCCTGCAGTGAAGGAAAGGATCAGCGGGTCGGCAGCCTCTCGTTCAGCGGTGTTCCCTAGTCCCCAAAACACAAGAGGAAAGTCCGGTGAGAAATCCTGTTTTAAAGGCGCGCACATGTTTGCCTTAAAACCGCTCTCTCTCTCGCAGGCCTGTCAGCTGACTGGACACCCCACCCACTGTGGACTTCGTTCAGGAAAGTTGCGCGGTAAAGTTGAACGCTGTTGAATGGACGAGAAAACATTATCGTTTCAAGCTTGATGCTGTAAAGCAAGCTGCTGAGGCAAAGATATCCGAAAGAACATCGCTAAATAGTGAAAGTTTAAATAATTTTCCATGCAAAGGCGGTCGAGGTGTGAAGGCGACGGAACCGGGATTGCAATGAATTGAGCGTTCAATGATTTTGAATTCAAGAATGTGTGGCCGACGCCACGCACGCCACATCCTCTTGCCCATCCATCATCACAACCGCCGCAAACCGCTCCTATCGCAGAGACGGCGTTCGTTCCTTTTGCAACCAACGCACAATGCTGCTGAGATGATGGCAGCTGTCCCCCTGCATGGAAGAATGCAAATTGCGGCGGTTACCACCAAGCCATGCCGGTGATTAAGCGTAGGTCACCTCTGCAAGAGCCGGCTGCAGAGCAAGACCTCTACCCCCCCCCCCCCCCCCCCCCCCCCTTCTCTCCTCCCCCCTCCCCCCCCCCCCCCCCCCCCCCCCCCCCCCCCCCCCGGGCTGCCATCTCCCGTCACGCACAATCCGCGCGACATTTCCTGCGCTGCCGGCGAGCGGCGGCCGGGCGGGCGCGGCGCGACCGATAGCGCGCCCGCGCCGCGTCCGCCGGCCGGGCCGGCGGCGCCGGCGCCGGCCAGGCGCCGGGTTAGCCCCGGCGGAACCCGCGCAACCGCCGCGCACCGCCGGGCCGGCGGGGAAGCAGCGCTGACTCAGCGCCGGTCGTGTGGGGCACAGGCCCGGCGGCGGGGCCTCCCCTGACCCCTGCCCGGAACGTGCTCGCCGCGGCGCGCGACCCGCCGCACCGCTGACCCAGTTCGACAGGGTCGCGCGCCGACGGGCGCGCGCTTTTGTGAGCGGCGCTGGCGCCAAATTTGGCGGCCGGCGGTGGCGGCGCGCGGGGCGGCGCGCTCCTTGTAAGGGCCGTGGCGCCATGTCTGCCGCGGGATGGACCCCAGCGGCCGGTACAGGCCTCAGAAAACCACGCCAGCCGCGCGCGCTGCGCTGGCGGCGCCGGCCATCCACCGCCGTGCGCATGCGCAGTCCCGCTCAGGCGGAAGAATGCACGGCTCATGACACGGCGATGGCAGAAGGACGCTGCTGGCCTTCACGTCGATGGAATCTGGTGGCTTGATCTTTCGACGCTTTCCCTTTCGAATTTGAAGAAAAGGTTTCGGCAAATTAAAATATGTCATATTCGAGAAAATCTGGCCGTTTTGAGCTGCAGGTTATGTGAATGAAACAAATAGCCTGAATTTCTTCAGGGAGGGGCCTAATGTCAATTTGTTCATGCTCCAACTGCTTTCCGGCGAAATTGTTCAATATCTAGTGAAGAGCGCCTGTATCAGGGACGGGCACAAGGCCCATGCCCCCTCTCGTCCTCAGCCACGTTTCTGATGTCAATGATGATTAATGGAGAAAAATTCAAGCTGTCCTCATTTTTGACGTCCGCATAAACTTGAACTGCCAACAGCAGGTTGATTTGCGATGTTTGTGTGGGTCGTATGCGGCGATGAAGGAAACATGCAGTTGGAAGGTGGCACCCGCCTTTAAAGATGAGTTGGGCGCTGCAACCGCCGTTGGTACCTCGCACCTGCCTGATTAAATCTCAGTCGCATGGAGTGGGAGAATGCGGCTATTGAAGCTGATTGCCTTTCGAGCTCACACAGTCTGGAATGGGATCAAGGACGGTGGTTCACATTGAATGAAAGGGGACTTTGTTGTTTGCCGACATGGATAGGAACTGAGTTCAGGAGACATATTCACGTACAGAAGGCTCATCCAAAAGTAATACTAATATTAGCCGACAGGCAATGCTAGTAAAGCCATTTATTAGCTGACTTCGCAGAATTCAGTCGAGTCAAATCCACGAACGCAAGTCCAACCCACGTAAGCATCAGTGCCCATCTACCAAGTCCATACCAGGTGCGTTTCGATTGCGTGCAGCAACTCTTCCTCTATAAAATTGACGCCAGTTAATTGATTTCAGCCACGTTTCGCATAAACTTAAAAATACCATACACAGCTGCATTCACTCCTTTTAGAATGGCATTGCGCTTTCACCCAATTTCCTCCATTTACGCGTCACAGCTGAGTTTTGGAGCAAATCCAAATCTGGTCGGCGTTCGTTGGAGAATTCTATTTTTGTTCAGTATGACCGATGGATTAAACCACTGGTTATATGATTTATGATTGCCATAGCGATTTATCAGATCCATGAAAAGCTCTAACATTAGCCACCTGAGAGCTGAACATCTGTGGGTTTACAGACGTCACGATATTTTCAGGGCCCCTCCAACATTTTTGAGCTATGTTGACGAATTTCCCCAGTTCACCCTTGGGGGCCGCTCAAAGAGTACATAATGTGGAAAGTGGTCTGCTAACCCGGATAAACACAACTATTTTGTTTTACCGTCATTGATGTAACGTACATCCGAAGCGGCTCACACGGAATTGCTCCTCGGCGAATCAATCCGGCACACAGATGCACACACACGTGCATATACACACACACACACACACACACACACACACACACACACACACACACACACACACACACGCACATATATATATATATATATATATATATATATATATATATATATATGTATGTATACATATGTATATATATTTATAATATATAGTATATACAAATATAAAAATGTATTCGCCATGGGCTGATTTTCGTGAGAACAGCTCTGAATGCATGAACCTTGGATCAACAACAGACGAACAAATCATAGGGCTCACTCGAGGAAGCGAACGACTTTAAAAGCTGTGTGGATTATGAGCGGGCGGGCAAGGCATAAAGCCCGGGGATCAGTCAAGATTCACAAATTTTCATGCGGTTCTGCAGGGATCAAAACAGCTCTGAAGTTCAAGGTTAAATAAGAATAGATAACTCAAAGAGCGCACGGCCACAATATTCAAGACTTCAATGGGTTGTGTGCAGAATCATTACTCAAGGCCTTAAAGGGAATGTTTCACATTAGAACATATTAAAGTAAGCATCAGATATGATGAAATAAACTCGCTTACAATCAGTGGTATATCTTTAAGTGGAAAAGACTGCTCTAGGCAACGCAATTTCTGTGTAGCAAATGCGCTCCTTGATACGCCATTGCTTAATAGCGTCATCGTACCGTGCACAACATTGATTGAGAGCCAGTTGACGGCCGTTATGTCTGGTAATCGTGCTCATGAACGCCAGATATGAACGTCTTGACAATTATAGTTTGATTGGCCTTGATCGCCGCACGACTAATGAAAGGGCAGGACATAAATGACGTTGTTATAGCGCCATGAGTTCCTAGATGACCTTGAAATAGTGACCCCGATACAATACGCAAATCTTCGCCGGCGTATAGCTTAAAAACTAGAGGGGTTTAAGTCTTCAGAAGAGCAGGGCTGTGAACCGCACAGAGCGATCTCCATGATGTCTGTTTGAATTCAAAAGCCCATACAAATGTGAAATACTCCCTTTAACGGGGTCACATATCAGCATTAAAACCAAAATAAGGGTTCCGATGTGATCGAAAGCCTCCAGAAATGTCAGCTCTCGCCCTCTCCCTCTCTCTCTCTCTCTCTCTCTCTCTCTCTCTCTCTCTCTCTCTCTCTCTCTCTCTCTCTCTCTCTCTCTCTCTCTCTCTCTCTCTCTCTCTCTCTCTCTCTCTCTCTCTCTCTCTCTCTCTCTCTCTCTCTCTCTCTCTCTCTCTCTCTCTGTCTCTCTCTCTCTCTCTCTCTCTCTCTCTCTCTCTCTCTCTCCTAAGTCGAGGAGTCCTGACAAGGCTGCCGAGACCACCAGGTGATCCCGCTAGCGACGGGCCCAATAATCGGATTTACCATTACAGGTTGGTGCCGAAAGTTAGGTGCCCTCAGTTGGTCTATGCTGCCCGAAGCGTTCATCGCGCCTTCAAAATCGCCAAGGTGCCCACGGACCGGTCCAGAAACGACCAAACCAAAAGCCACCAAGGCCACCAGTCGAGACCACCAGGTGGCCGTCGGGGCGATGGGCCCCAAGATGACCTTGGGCGGGGCCTTTAAGAGCTCGCAGCCCGGTAGTGGCCAAGGCCTCTGATCCATTTAAACCGCCTAAAGAATCTTAAATCATGCCTAGTTTGCGCGTCTGACGAATTATCAAGGGCAGTTCGGCCTCGGCTGCCGTCGAACCCTTCACTGCCCCTTCCTTCCTGAACCCTTCCTTCGTGCAGCAGACTGTGGGGCACAGAGGTCAGTCTCCTGTGATGTGACACCCATCAGATCAGACACCCACCCAACGATCATGATGACAAAGGTGCCGTCAGATGATGGATGAAGCTGGAGCCAAGGCCCGACGGACTCATATGGCAGCACAGCAGCCCGTGCGCTGAGATGAATCAGTCCCGTGAACGCAACTCGGGCCCATTTCATATTCATTTTGGGCCATGGACTTATTTGGTATGGATGCATATTTTTACTGGTGTGTGGCGGCGATTCTATGTTTGCGATGTTGCTTTCGTTGTGACATGAACACCCATTGACTGCGGATGCATGCGACTGAAGACAAGAGAGAGACGGTGGTGAACTCAGAAATTCGGCACCAGCTGACCAGCAAGTGAGCAGGTACCGTCGGCGTTTAACGCAGGTCTATTTTCACCATGTGGAAATCCGTCACGCCGGGCAATGGCACGATGCACCATTCATGCCGTTCGTTCAGCTACATTGCTCTCTTTTTCAAGGGTAGCCAGAGTGTATGTAGGGAAGGCATTATATTACACTCACTCCTTGACAGCCGTGCCGATGTCCGCGGTGGCTGCTCCTCCTGTGTCTGCCCGCGCAGATCCAGAAACGCGCACCATAGTGGAGACGTCGAGAAAGTGTGTGTGTGTGGCAAAACTACCGGAGGAAAAAACTTCCAGCGTGAAAAAGTTAGAATTGCGCTTGCTTTGTGCGCGACTCGTCTCGCCACTGCCACACGTGCCACGACGTGTCCTCCACTTACAGATCTGGTCTGTGACGGTCCGCTTTGTGACGCCTATTTACGAGAAGTACTATAATTGGGCCGAGTGTGGCCGCTCATCAGCCGGAATGGACGCGTCGGAGCCCCGTTGTTTTCGCTGCGACGCCCCACTTACGCGCTCACCACGTGCCATGTGACGTGGCCGTAGCCGCAGTTGTTCCGCCAAGCGGCAACAGGGATCTGAATGGCGTGCCTCTCCGCTGAGACGCGGCACCGTTCTCCGTGGCGATTAGCGTTTTAAACGCGCGACTGGGCTTTGCTTCCATATGGTGATAACACACGAACGCGTGAGCATGATCAGTTGTCATTCTGTGGATGGCGCCAAAAAAACAAAGCTAGCGAAGCCAGACATATTTGGCGACCCAGCTCAATCGGTTTGGTCAATGAATGAAAAAGCCCATCTTTTGAGGGATTTTGATGGGCAGAAGTTTGGTGGGAAGGCATTCGTCTGCAGATTTCACAAGTAACGTGACTTGAACATCGGTTGGCTACGACACTCGATAAGCCTGACAATGTGAATCGCTAAAATCGATATCTTTCAATCAGATATGTTTTCTCATTAATGCCTGAAACGCCCAAACTGAGCAGACCAATCGTTCACGCACAACAGCGCACGAACTTCTGCAAACATCAGTCGGCTCTTTTGCCCACATTATTGTTTGTCCTTCCCCATTAGAATCTGCTGCTCGCTTGAAAGCCCACCTTATGACCGCGCATCTAAACGCGTAGCAGTTGGTGCAGCACAGCTGTTTAAGAATTGATCTTCCTGCTACCCAAGCTAGGTGCACATGCAAACAGTGCTTGCAAAGATGTTGATTTGTATAAAGCGTGACGGCCGGACGAGGCCGAGCGTTGTAATGTTCTCACAGCCGAGCCGTCCAAATGTTCTCACAGCCGAGCCATCCTAATGCTCTTACAGCCGAGCCGTACCAATGTTCTCACAGCCCAGCCGTCCAAATGTTCTCACAGCTGAAGTAAGGCCCACTTGGCCCGCGGCCGCAGACGTAATGGCAAGACCCTAAAGAGATGAAGCTCTGACGTGCCGTGCTTAATGGTCGTATTAATTGGTACGCCCAAAAGACGAACTGGCGTGGGATGTAGGTCTGTAGTGTCATTGGGACCGTTGGCTGCTGTTCTGGAGTGTAGTGGCATACTCTTGATCAAGCAGCTTTGATGTTCCAGAGGTTTTGCTTCTTTCTTCTTCATCTTTTAAGCACAGTTTCATTCCTCTTACATCTGCCTTGACAACCTAACTACTCGCGAAAGGGCTGCTGCATCGCAGTCAAGTTCCGTTCTCGTTAGCGTTTGTCCCACGCGGCTGGGACTCGGCGTATGCGCGTTAAAACGCACGGGTGCAAAGCTCTTCAATTCTTCTATATGGAAATATAATCCTGAGAGAAGTCATTCGTCTAAAAACGCGACGCTAAAAAGGGTGGAATCATGACAATTGACAACTGACATCTTTGTTACCCTAGGCATCGACGCATACCAAACGTTTCGCTGATCTGTGTGTCTGACTTAAGCGTTTGCTTGCATTTTAGTGCCACTTGCCTCAGTTTGATGGTACTGTTATTGCCGACATCGCAGTCCAGCAACGTCGGTTTCATTGGCAAGTCATCCTTTAACCAAGCTTATAAATAAAACACTTCTGCGGATATTTGGTATATTAGAGTCGGTTAAGCTTTACAACATCACAACAAACAATGACACTGGAATGCATCTAGAAGCACTTGCGATGGACGATGGAGGGGCCAGACTCATCGTACTCCTGCTTGGAGATCCACATCTGCTGGAAGGTCGACAGCGAGGCCAGGATGGAGCCGCCGATCCAGACAGAGTACTTCCTCTCCGGCGGCGCGATGATCTTGATCTTCATCGTGCTCGGAGCCAGCGCCGTGATCTCCTTCTGCATGCGGTCGGCGATGCCCGGGTACATCGTGCTGCCTCCAGACAGCACCGTGTTGGCGTACAGGTCCTTCCTGATGTCCACGTCGCACTTCATGATGCTGTTGTACGTCGTCTCGTGGATGCCGCACGACTCCATGCCCAGGAACGACGGCTGGAACAGGGCCTCCGGGCAGCGGAAGCGCTCGTTGCCGATGGTGATCACCTGGCCGTCGGGAAGCTCGTAGCTCTTCTCCAGGCTGCTCGAGCTGGCCGCCGTCGCCATCTCCTGCTCGAAGTCCAGCGCCACGTAGCACAGCTTCTCCTTGATGTCGCGCACGATTTCCCGCTCGGCGGTGGTGGTGAAGCTGTAGCCGCGCTCCGTCAGGATCTTCATCAGGTAGTCGGTCAGGTCACGGCCGGCCAGGTCCAGACGCAGGATGGCGTGGGGCAGCGCATAACCTGAAACACACACACACGGATGTCAGGACGCTGTCACAGTACCTAGGTTAATGCAACACTGAAATATTTTGTAAATACATGCAAGACATGCCAATTCTAATGTGTATATTACTTGAAGCGATGGAGGTTTTAATTCCTTAAATATAAATAAGAAATTGAATTAAAAAATCAGGAGCAGTAATTTGCAATACAGCGTCGCGAAACCGTTACTTCGTCCAACACAAATTCCTGGTGATTGCCCATGAAGTCGAGATGCATGGTTTTGCTGCTCACCTTCGTAGATGGGCACGGTGTGGGACACGCCGTCGCCAGAGTCGAGCACGATGCCGGTGGTGCGGCCAGAGGCGTACAGCGAGAGCACCGCCTGGATGGCCACGTACATGGCGGGGGTGTTGAACGTCTCGAACATGATCTGGGTCATCTTCTCGCGGTTGGCCTTCGGGTTCAGGGGAGCCTCCGTCAGCAGCACCGGGTGCTCCTCGGGCGCCACACGCAGCTCGTTGTAGAACGTGTGGTGCCAGATCTTCTCCATGTCGTCCCAGTTGGTGACGATGCCGTGCTCGATCGGGTATTTGAGAGTCAGGATGCCTCGCTTCGACTGGGCCTCGTCGCCAACGTACGAGTCCTTCTGTCCCATGCCGACCATCACGCCCTGGTGACGGGGACGGCCGACGATGGAGGGGAAGACGGCACGGGGCGCGTCGTCTCCGGCGAAGCCGGCCTTGCACATGCCGGAGCCATTGTCGACCACCAGAGCGGCAACCTCGTCGTCGCACATGTTTGCAGAGTTGATGGTTCAACAAGTCACTGAAATGACAGACAGGCAGTTGATCACAAAGGACGGCACAATTATGACTAAAGACGCACACGTACGAAAATCCCGCTTCTAACAACTGTTTGAAAGTACATGGCAAAATATGAATCTGCAAATATTTCTGGTGAAATTGAAGCCTCGTCTCGTGCCTGCACGCGGTTTCTTATCTGGACAACTCCCTGCAGTAAGATTCAAAGATTGGCACGTGCCATTCTGAGAAATGCTTAAAGTGTTGCATTGACATTTCGCTATCGTGGCGAAAAGAGCCTCATTAATCTCTAGATCTCAGCTCCTACACACAGAATAAAAACAACGCTAGGTTTGTCAATTCTCACAGAGCTAATCGTGGGATTTTCTCCGCTCGTAAACCTGTCCAACTCGTTCAGTAACATGTGAACAAGACACAAGTAATAACACAGTATACTCTTCTCTTTCAAGACCATAACAGTGTTTCGAAGGTTGAAAGGAGTTTCGATGAGAGCGCGGATCTAAGAGTCGCGGAGGGGCAGGTGGCCATCGACAATCGTTTTTGTTGTTGTTGTAAGTTTAACATTAAGCGCACGGCGAGGCACGGAAATAATGGACTTGCGGTCCGGCCCTGCCACCTTTTGCACTCGTATACGACACTGGACGAGAGCAACAAAAAGGAAGCATTAGCTCCATTATGACCGCTTTACAAATTTTCCTCGTGTCGATCGAGAAAAAAAGCATAGAAAGTATCCGTTCTAAGAAAAACATCGATAGGCAAACATATGCTGAATTATCTCTAACACTGGTACTCAGTCAGGCACTGACCTGGCGAAACTACAAAGCATGGAAAACGAGTGACAACTCCATCGATAGCATGCCAACTGCACAGATCAGAACTACACGATGGGAGCCAACGGAATAGTTTTTGTGCCGGAACTTCGACGAAATGTGTCACGAGACAGAACAGGTTTAGAACAGGTCCGGCCATGGGGTCAAGCCGACCGGGCAATAATGCCGGATACAATTAGTAGCACCATGGAGCCTGAAGACGGTCAAAAGATGCATGTTTAGCGCGCTGTTAGCTGCGCACGCTGCCTTAATTTGCGTGTGCCCCAGTCACCTAGCCTAATAAAGCCACCCATCATCATAACCACAACCCATTACCCCCAGAGGTCTGACCCAACCCCATCCCACCCTGACCTGGCTCAGCCCACCACAACCACCACAGAGTCGACTCCTTACGCCCCACCCCCCACCCCGTGACCCAGCAGCGTCCCTATCTGCCCACCGCCACAGTACCTGCCGGGCCGCCTCCCACCACGTTATGCTCTGACCCAGTCCCGCTGTACCCACGTCACGTTCCATCCCCCCCCCCCCCGCCAGTCCTGCGCCCTCTGTCGTCACGGGACCGCAGGGCGGGGCTGGGGCTGGGGCTGGGGCTGGGGCTGGGGAGGGGAGGGGAGGGGGAGGGGCACCGGCGGAATGCATTGTCTTATATGGTGCGCGCGGGCGCGCCGCGGCCGGTCGCGATAAGCCCGGCTGGGCACGCCGCCGCCGGCCCGAGACCGCCTCCGGGCACGATAAGGGGCTCAGTTGAAGCACGCAGGCGACGGGGGGCCTCTCCCTATCGCCCCGATCCGGCTCAAACAGGTGGAGTGGGCGGATCTGCGATAGGCGGCAGCGATGACCGGGCGGGCGCGCTTCTGACCCGCCGGGGCTTGTTCGATAGGATATCGCCGCCAGGAGGGTACAAATCGACAGCTCTGAGGTTACATAAACTGAAGCCGGCCCCGTATGACGCGACCCTCGACTGGGGGAAGGGGAGGGGAGGGGGAAGGGCGGATAACAGACCTGCCGACTCACGCGGCTGGGGAGGGGGAGGGGGCGGGGTCAACACATTCGCGCCCCATGACACGACCGACGAAAGCTGAATAAACTGAGCGGCTTGATATGAGAAAAAAGGCCTTGAGATCCAGGCGCTTTGGTTCTATGAGAGTTCCCATTTCTCGCACTGACAATAATCAACCTTCGCTATACCAGCAGGTACTGGCTAAACGACGTATTGAGCAAAATTTGGCTGCTTTGTCAGAGCTCGACGTTTCAAGCTATGGTCATGGCCCCTCGTGACCATGAGCGCAGCTTAAGCCGTCAAGTTTGTAACAACATAATCAGTGTTCGCTCAAATGTTTAAATTACAATGTTCAACTTATCCTTGACGTTCATATACCAGCATCTTCTAACGTTGGATAACGCCCCTAACCAGTGCCTCCTGGTATACTAAAGGTCGATTACTGGCAGCAAAGTACTCTAAATTCATGACACCAAATTGAGCAGGAGACGACGACGAAATAAAATGATACGGGAAACGAAGGAGCCTAAAGCAGCAAACAGGATCGGAGGGTCAGCAGAACAGCGCAATACAACTATTACTCGGAATGTCATAGGGCATCAGACTCCGGCCCTACCGCCGGTTGGACGAACGGAACGAGCCATGCCGAGCTCGAAACAAGGCTGTCGACTGTCTCGCACTGGGGTCAAGTCAACAGATTTACGAGGGTCGTACTGAGGCCTGCCGCTCAGTCACGACCGGCCTAATGTACAGGGAGAAGGAGGGGGTGAAAGTAAACCCGAGGAAACGAGTATGCGTCCATGGCGGAGGGCGCAGGATGATAAGGTTAAGGTTAAGGTTAAGGTTTCGCGATCCATTGGCGGAGCACCATAATAAGGTCTCGTTAAAAGTAAGTTGGTGTGACCCCGCAGCCAACACCAACATACCCCACCCTCCATCTATGTCGACCGTCAACAAACACTCCGCCTGCTAGCATCACCCCATCAAGCGGGCACACCAGAACACCGCCACGCCTTCCAGCCGCGCATGAGGCCCTTCGCTCGCATCCCGGCACAGCACTCCCACTCCGCCCCGACGTCCCAGCCGCGTCCCGCCCCCGGCACCCTACCTGCCGCCGCGACGTCCAGTGGTGGTGTGCCGGGGCTGGGCGGCGGCCGCGGCGGCGAGGGTGGGCGCCGGCCGGCGGCGGCGAGGGCGGCGCGGCGCGGCGAGCGTGGCGCGCCGGCTGCCGCGCCCCGGGCGCCGGCCGCCGCCGGCCCGCGGCTCGGCGCAGCGCGCCACGTTCGCCGCCAGCCCAGGAGCCACCCCGCCCCACCGCCATTTTGACACAGTTGAACGGTTGGTCGTTGATGCTGAGCGCGACATGAGCTCATGGGCGAAATATGGCGCGAGCGGAATTTTAAGCCGCGCTTAGCAGCACTTTTACTCCGCCGCTCCTGAAGATGTCCTTGCCCCCTTAAGACAGCCATGGTGGTTGAAAACTGACGGAACGCAGCGCCAACCAGAACGCATTACCCTCTGATCTGTCTTGAAACTAGGCACCGTACGCAGACGTCATAGAATGTCGCCCCCCCCCCCCCGTTTTTTCGTTGGCATCTGCTGGCAGCAAAAATAAACGCATATTTCGAGGTAGAAATGGCCACTAGTGGCGAGAGTCTTTCAGGGAGCGGCGCCTTTCGGTGAAAGTAACATTTCCCTGTGCGAAAATCATCGAATTTCCCTTTTTGATATTCATGTCAGTAAATTGTCTCCCAGTCTCGTCTATAGCCCACCACCTTTGACAGCTTGCATCCCCAAAATGCGCATGAACCGCACCCCGGTATCGCCAAGCAGTCTGAAGACAGCCGATCGGCTCGTGCGAGGTCTGGGCCACGTCAGGACAGGCCGTCTGTTATCCGCTCCGACCGGCGCTGGCCTCAATTCCAGGCAGAACCGGCTGCCGGTCCGGCGGCGAGGCAGGGGCGCCTCTCATCTGTGCCGGTGCGTCCGCCCGGCCACGCCCATGCCGGTGCTCAGAACGCCCCTCGCGCGCCGCCGGCTCCGATGCGACAGCCGCGACAGATCAACGCAGGGCGCTGCGTGCGCCATTCTGATTTTATTTACTTTCCTCCTCGGGCACGCACTTAACATGGGACGACCGTGTCCGAGAATGTTGCCTCTCTCCGGGAATTCTCCTTCGGCCTCGCCATGACATCGGTGACTCAGCCAATTCGCGCGGAGGGAGGGCGGGGGGGGGGGGGGCTTTTCACGCACCACATGCCAGCCAAACCTCGTCCTCCACGCTGAGCTCACCCTTGCGAGGGCCCTCTGTCCGTAGCTACTCTCCCTCCAGCCCGTCCCATGGATCCCCCTCGCCTCATCCCCTTCTCCCCCCATCTGCCGCGACCCTGACCACTCACCGGCGGCTGACCTCCCTCTCCCTCCAACCACCCCTGGCCCCTGCCCTCGCCCCTTTCCGTGACCCTGACCACTCACCGGTGGCTGACCCCTCGCTCGCGGACCGCCCGTCGTCACGGCAGATGGCAGAAGGACGGCCTGACGCCGGGCCGGCCGGTATATACGGCCGCGCAGGGGCGGCTCTGGCCGGGGCCGGCCGGCCGCCCCTCCCCCGGCCGTCAGACCTGTTCCCGCGCGGGCTGCGGCTACCCGGTGGGCGGCTGAGCCGGCACGACTGGGTAGCCCTGATGACGTCATGCCCGTGGACTCGTAAATTCGTGTGCGTGAAAAGGAAGGGGCATACACGACAGGAGCTCGTGCACGGACAGCCACCTCGTCCCGGTAACGCGTCCATTGCATTCATTGGAGAGCATGATTGGGAAGTCGTCCAATCAGCACCCCACTCGCATCTCGTTTCGATGGCCAGCGGTGTGCGTAGCAGCCCGTGCCTTTAGGCTCGGGCGGTGCCCGTCCAGCAGCGCCGGCGCCGGCTCCAGCGTCGGCGTCGGCGGGCGGGCGGGGCGGCGGCGGACTGCGCGCGCCTCTGCCGCCGCCCCGCTATCGCGCCCGCTGATACGGACGCGCCGCTGTTGACAGCCGGGCCCGCCGCCTGCAACATGGCCTTATAAGGCGCGGTTTCTGCGGCGCCGCGGCGCCCAAAGTGCAGCGGTGCTCGACGGCGGCGCTATCGGACGGACGGGCGGCGGGCGGCCCGGCTCCTCGGCGGCCGGCAGCTCTTCACCGGGCGGGGGCGGCGGCCGGCACGTGTCCTTCAGCGGCTCTTACAGAAGTAGATTAAGTCGCCCGCTCAGCACTTTTGACATGATTTGTGGGAGCGTGGTGTGATCATTAGGCGTTTATGGGTGGAGGTCGGGTGTTATTTTTCGATGCATGCGTACGGCTGGCGTCGTGACGAGTGGACACCGCTTCCACTTTACCAGTCAGTGAACGTTGCTGATGTAATTCTGACGACGAGGAAATCGTGTAATTTTTGCAAACAGCTCGTCGCGGACCTGACGATGGTCCAGACCCGTCGCAGACAAAGGATGCGCATCTCAGAGGGACAAACCGAAGTGGCGGCATACGCACAAATGTACAGCATTGAGAGATGTTCGAGCGGCCAAAATACCGACAAGACCGGCGTTGAATGGAAAACAGAAAACGTTATTTGTTGAGAATGATTGTTGGACTTAACGTTGATGTTGTCCAGGGGTGTGGATTTGAAATTTTGTCGTAAGGCCGCTAGCGTTGAGTCTGGCCCTTCCGATGCTGGTGCGGATCCCCAGTATTTTAGGCTGGAATATCACAAAAATATGCGGAAAAGTTGTGCACCTCACATAACCCAACTTGTTCATAACAAGATGAACCCATAACCCATCACCCATAACCCATCATCAACCCATAACCCATGACCTTCTGGCCGTAACTACTGTGCTCCGCAAATTAAGGACTGCTTGATTTATAACACCAAAATAAAAAAACACAAGCTACCATTCGTCAAAATGAAGTGGGCAGAGTCCGCTCAGAAATATACACTCGTGTCGAGGCTACGTCATCGGGACCTCGGTTCGACTAAACCAAATCACTAAACAAACATTGGCGCCTCTGGTGTGGCCAATACCTCACGTGCCCCGTCGTGTTCTCAATTCATGTCTCGCTCTGGGTGGCCCCTCACGACACTTTTTTAAAAATCATGCTTAGACACTTGAAAATTGTTCCCCTCGGCGGCGAAAAACGACGAGACATCGCTGGGCAAAGCTTGTCCCGCGAACATGGACCCATGATTTAAGTGCTAGGGGCCTTCGAATGAATTCGTGCTGGCTTGCTTGCAAAGCTGTGCCGCAAATCTTTATTCCTGTGCATACAATGCTACGACGCGGAACTCCACGGTAATGATGCCTCCCCATCGTAGAAATACTCCTAGCCTTTGGTGGGAATCGAACCCACGCTCCGTACGGATGTTTGCCTGAAGCCTGGATCTTCGTCCCGCCAGCGTGGGATGACGGCGATGTGCTGACCGATGATGACCAAGGCGGCCACTCCCACGCTTTCATTCTGTACGACCTCGGGTGCAGAGTAATGAGGAAACTTACTGCTGCACAGTTGCTGGGACATCCTCAAAGACAGCGTTAAAATTACTCTATTTTTTACGAAAGTTGGTGCGGTCGCTGCCACACCTGCCACGCCGCGTTCTCCACCCACGCGCACCCCGTGACACAAGCGGTAAATCCGTCCTGCCCCCTCCCCCCCCCCCCCCCCCCCCCCCCGCCTCCCGACACCTCCCCGGACACTCCTGCCATCCCATGCAGAGCCCGTCGCCGCGTCGGTCGCCCAGCGCGACGACGCGGCACACCGTCCCCATGGCAACACTGACGTCACCTTCCAGCAAGCACCTGCCCCTGAGGCGGCGTCGCTGCTCGTCTCGACAGCGGCGAAGGCGCCATTCGGCCGCCAGGGGGTATTGACGGGCACGGCCGCGCGCTGCCGGGGCGTGAGCCTGCCCATTCATGAGTCAACCTGACAGGCAGGGGCGCGCTTGCCCGCGGAATGAGATGGAGTCGGGGGTGGTTTGAAGCGAGTAGCAAAGCTCTGGTGTAGAAAGCTGGATTTCCCCATGGTCCGCGACGTTTTGTCCTGCTCTGCTCTGCGTGTTACCCGGTTGGTGAGGCCGGCTGAAAGCAGATTATCTGATCAGTGGGCTTTCCTGGGCTGGGTTGTAACCAGGGGCACAACCAGGGGGAGACCCCCCCCCCCCCCACCGCCCTCAGGCCGCTTTTCTTCTACTTGGTCATCATCGATGACCCCTTTGGTTCTTGTATGAGTGCTCACTTATCTCCGTCCTCCACCCTCCCTGAAGGGCCCATGGTTGCGGGTTTGGATATTACCAGGAACCACCATATACGGATACTGTGCACCTGGCCAAAGGTGTGGGATCATGAAGCTGGGGGGCCCGAACCTCCTGATTTACCGACTTGCACCCAGCCATTGCAGAGAGCGATCCCCAACTTTTCACATCTTGCTCATCTCACATCATTGCAATGCGGAGAGAATTATGTGAAAAACCGAAGCGCAGTATTTAACGTGACATGATACCGACCCTGAACTTATATGGATAACTGCAGATTAATACAGCACGCCATTCAACCTCATGCATTAACTTTCAGTGCATACGTGCAAGTCACCTCACATTTCTACAACGGCCACATCGCAATGCTGGCCAGCGATTGCTATTGGAGCCATGGTGCTCGAGACACCATTATTCCTCGCTCTGATTCAAGAGAACCGGCGTCCTACCGGTCCTTGCCACACTCTGCCCCCCCCCCCCCCCCCCCTCCCCGGTCTGCTACAGCTTGGTCCCAGACCGAGCCATCAAACGCCGGTAATGTCCTCTCTGGGATCCACACACGAGATGCCGTGACTGGCCCATGCTGGACCCGGGCCTGCCAATGATTACAACGATCGTTGCATGTCATATTCATGTGTCCAGGTGAGCTATGTGATATCCATGAGATCCAGATTAGCTTTGCGAACCTGCATAGCGTTGAGGCGGGCATTGACACCATCGGAGGCTGCAGCGATGACGGAGGTAAGCTCCACAGCCTCAAGATCTTAAGGCTGGCGCTCTGCCCAACCAGGACACGAAGGTGCGCAGAGGTCACACAGGTCCTGAAGAGCCAGGCCCGCCAAGTCGCGGCTTGAGGCCTCTCAGAGAAGGCCTCTCACGCCCCCATCAAGATCTTTCGGACGAGCGTGGGCCGCCAACCTCGCCACAAGCTGCCGTTCCTCAGACGTCAGCCTCTTAAGCCAACAGCGGCGTCTTTCGGACACCACTCTCTAAAGCCGCTAACGACCGCCTTCGGCCGCCAGTCTTTAAATCCGCCAGCGACCCCTTCCGGACCCTAGCCTATAAAGCCGACAACGAACCCCCTCGGCCACCAGCCTGTAAATCCGCCAGCGACCCCTTCCGGACCCTAGCCTATGAAGCCGCCAACGAACCCCTTCGGCCACCAGCCTTTAAATCCGCCAGCGACCCCTTCCGGACCCTAGCCTATAAAGCCGCCAACGAACCCCCTCGGACACCAGCCGGTAAAGCCGCCAGCGACCCCTTCCGGACCCTAGCCTATAAACCCGCCAACGGACCCCCTCAGACACCAGCCGGTAAAGCCGCCAGAAGCTCTTCTCGGACCAAGTGGACCTCTAAAGCCGCCAGGAGCTCTTCTCGGACCAGGCGGACCTCTGAAGCCGCCAGGAGCTCTTCTCGGACCAGGCGGACCTCTTAAGCCGCCAGGGGCTCTTCTCGGACCAGGCAGACCTCTAAAGCCGCCAGAAGCTCTTCTCGGACCAGACGGACCTCTGAAGCCGCCAGAAACTCCTCTCGGACCAGGCGGACCTCCAAAGCCGCCAGAAACTCCTCTCGGACCAGGTGGACCTCTAAAGCCGCCAGAAACTCCTCTCGGACCAGGCGGAGCTCTTAATCCGTCAGAAGCTCCTCTCGGACCAGGTGAGCCTCTGGCGTATCCCACGACCGAATTCGGACCCCCATCTCCAACGTCATCGCCGACGACTTCCGAAGTCCGGTCCCCAGTCACTAGACAGTGTCAGAACCGTGCCTGGGCCTCAATCTATGACCCTTTAATGACACCCTGGACCCAATCCACCGCCGCTGGTCTTTCTTGGACCATGTCCCCCGCGCTGGTCTCTCTTCTACCCAGTCCATCACCACCGGTCCTTCCTGGGCCAAGTCCTCCGCGCTGGTCTTTTTCCCACCCAGCCCACCGCCACTGGTCCTTGAACCTTGTCCCCCACGCTGGCCCGTCTCCCCCCCCCCCCCCCCCCAGTCTCTTATCACTGGTCCTTCTTGGACCATGTTACCCGCGCTGGTTTCTCTCCCACCCAGTCCACCGCTACTGGTCCTTCTTGGACCATGTCGCCCGCGCAGGTTCTTTCCGGAGTGCGACCTCCGATGCCACCGTCGTGGTCAACAGTGGGCTGCTTCGGCTCCCACTTCATTCATCCTGCAGGACGCCGACGATAATAACTTTGGATTGTTTATTGACGCATGCATTTGTCAGCCATTCATGAAGCGGAACCCCAACGCTGTCGTGGGGAAGGGAAGGGGTGCAAGACTGGTTGCATAGTAACAGATCTCCTATGTCGGTCGCAGGTCGGACGCGCTGACCCACGCGTGCTGCTTGAGGCCTCGGGGTCGCTGGATTGCTTCAGGTTCCTGTCTTTCGGGGTTCGTTGGCTGTCCTGGGGCCCGTTAGAACCCGAAACACTGAATACCACATCGTGATTTTGTTGCTATTGGTTTTCTGTGGGCTGCTTAATCGTCGTGGCTCACTCTGGCGTTTTTAGTTTAGGTTCGCGGAACATTTAGCCGTTATACATAGATAAGATCATAGATAAGCTGTCGTCACATAGATAAGACAGTAGTAACAGTCTTATTCCTCGGAGAAAAGCGTGGAGAATGGAGATATAGATGGGCTGATATTTCGGCAACATGCCTGTATCGAAACAATGACAGAAAAAGTACACTGCACCGCACTGAGCAACGAATGTTTAGCACCTTTTAATCGCCAGTGCGATAGATTTATATACCGTTAATGACTTGATTCAGTGAGAGACAGGTGATTTTCAGCACGCTAAGTGTTTGTGTGAGAGGAGGGAGAAAAATCTCCACAGTTTGCCGAATTCGCCTACTCCACAGTTTAGCCGAAGTTTCCTCCATTCACAGCCGTATCTTACTCTTCTACCGCTGTACCAGGTACGTTTTAGGTCCAACATACATGGTATAAACTCATGAATATGGCATAAATCCGAGGTTAAATTAGAGTTTGTGGATACGTTACAGGAATCCATATTTGGGATCGGTCATAACATCAAGACCTCCCTCGACCACTCAAAGCTCCATATGGAGTCCCTAATGGGCAGACGGGGGGGGGGGGGGGGGGGGAGGGCACAGCTCTGCCTAGATCGTCTAGGGTTTCTGGAATGTCTGGTCCTCTGGTGTATCCGCAGAACACTCCCGACGCATATTGACATATTGATATGGAGCCTCGCTCTCACGTTTTAACCAAGGAGACCACGACTTGGTTGTGCTGTCATTAGGGCTTGGCGTTATTGGAGCTTGGATCTTGTCGTCCTAATGCAGAGTGTGCAAGAAACTCGGTGATTATCCTCCCGGCTGGGCGGCTGGGTGGTATAAAGGAGGAGGGGTATCCCGGGGCGCAGCAACATCTTCATTACGCATAGGCATGTGCTAGATACTTTGAGCCCAAAAAGCTTCTGGGCTCCCCCTCGCCACTTTGATGGGACGACCCCAACCCGCTATAATTGTGACCATAAGAACCAGAAGTTCATCGTCCGCTATTCTCGTTCCATGTGAGAGATTGACGCTCGTCACCCCCTCTCCACGACGAGTTCGACGCCGCTGATCTCCGCTCCACGAACGAACCTCATACCCGTCACCCCCTCCCGACGACTAGTTCGTCGCCGTCATCCCGCTCCGCAAGCGAAGTTCATCTGCCGGCACCCGCGCCCCATATGCGAGGCACGGCGGCCGGTCTGCGGCGCGGAGTGCGGAGAACTGGGCCGGCGGCGACGCCATATGGCCGGGCAGGCGGAACACGGCCGCGCGCCGGCCAGCGCCGCTGGTCCGGCCGCCCCGGCGCCGCCGGCGACGGACAGATGCTGCCGGCGGCCGGGCGGATGGGCGGGCGGGCAGACGGCGCGGGAGGAGGACGGCACGGGAAGGGGCAGAGGGGTGGGCAGACGGGCGGGGGACGGATGGACGGCGGGCAGACGGCGCGGGGTGAGGACGGCACGGGGAAGGGCGGACGGGCGGGGACGGATGGACGGCGGGCAGACGGCGCGGGAGGAGGACGGCATAGGGAGGGGCGGAGAGGTGGGTGGATGGCAGACAGACGGTGCGGGAGAAGGACGACACGGGGAGGGGCAGAGAAGTGGGCGGATTGGCAGGAGGATGGATGAACAGGTGGCGGGGTTGGGGGTTCGGGAGGGGGGCGGGTAGGGCGAATGAACAGGCAGACTGGACGACAGACGGCAGACTTGACATACCGGACAGACTGGCGGGGAGCGAGGAGGGACGAGCCGACGATGAAGGTATGAATAAACGGATAGACGCGTTAATGGTTAACGGTTACGGACGGTTTAACGACCAGGGAGCAGACTTGTCGTTGGTTTAAAGGAGGAGGACGGTCCACATGAAGCTGATCGGTTTTGATTGAAAATAGTTGTGAGCCGAATTATTCCTTGAATGAAACTTGCGTTTCAACTAGTGCTCTAAATGAGTTGCTGATTTAAGCAGATTGGTGAGATGGATTCTTACTCTGCTTCTGGATCAAGCATACTAGTGCCTGAATCATGATTGAAATTAAGAGGAATGCCTTCAGTTGGCTGCACATAAAAATTTACGACACCACTGTTGGCTTTTCGGAAACCGATCCTGCCCAACGACTGAACTGTTAGAGGTTTGAGGGCGTCAGTGTCTTACCTACCTCCCAGTACATTTACCAAAGCATTGTGAGTTTCCGTTGGTCGTTCGAAACAAATATATGCATTCTTTGAAGCGGTGTTCGGCATCTACAAATCATGAAGCTGTTGGATAAATGCCTTGAAGTGTAGCATAGCTGTACATAAAAGCTTTGGCTTCTCCTCTTTCTCAAATGCCTTGCACGTGTATTAGGCCACTTCCTAAAAAATTGTTTTCGTGCAGTGGTCTGTCTTAAGTGGCCATAAATATCCAGCTAAGTCTCGAGCTATGGCAAGAATCCTTTGAAAATTCACTGACACATTGGGCTTGAATCCGACTAAGTGTAGCCATTGTTTGTACAGTTCACTTGAAGGTTGTGATCCAATCAGGCTGTGTTCGGCAAGAATCGGATGCAATCTCTGCGCATCACGCTAAAATCTAGAGATTCGAATGAAATTTCTGCACTGAAACTGGGATGCTTCCTGATTCCAGCCCCTGAGTTTCAATGGAATAAATCAAAAGTCCGTTGGAGAACGGATGGTTGGATGGACTTGTAGGCGTGCTTACAGCTGAGTAAACAAACTTTGAACGGATGGAAGGATAAACAGGCCGGGGTTGAGAGACCAGTTGGCAACCGTCCAGATTTCAGGCCCGCTCGCACCGGCATTCGGTGTGGGAAGTCTGCGCTTTCCAGTATGTTTGTATTCCGTTTGTCTAAAGCTCCTAGTGTCGAGGATGTCTTCATCTTGGCTTCCTTCGTACGCGCAGCGAAGTGATCGCGGTCGTTTCACAGTGGCAAGGGCATTCAGGCTGAGCAGCGCATGGGTAAAAACAGTATCGATTACCGTAGCACGTTGCCTCTGCTAGCATCAAAAGTGCCTCACTCATAGCTCATGCGCTGCTTGAAATGCTGGATGCATAATGCAAGTGACCGAGCTAGTCGTCGCCGCCTAGTAATAGCTAGCTGACGCCCCAACTGCCCGGTCCCGGTGCTGGCATACTCCTGTGCGTATGGCAGAAGGTGGCAGGGCAAAGCGCGGCATTTTTAACGGATGCAACATTCAGGAACGCTGTTTCGCAAAGCGAGTAGGGGGAGTTGGTAGATGGGGACAGGTGGGAGAGGGAAGGGGCTGAAGCCCCCGAACTGAATTGAAAACTAAACACCATGTGACACAAATGTTTAAAGGCTATGTGCTTCCGAAGCCACAAAAAGTGCATTTTACTTTTGCAGTTGTATGCGTCACACATTGTTTCGAGCGACATCAGCGACAATTCAGGGATAATTTCATCATCTACTAGATGAAGCATCAGTACAGGAACCTTGTCGATTATTTTAAAAAAACTACGAAAGAAAAAAAACTTTGCAGCCGGCGTTGCTCATCACTTTTCGTCTCTTTCTCACGTGTTAAGAACCCGTCTCATGTTCAAAGAGAGGCAGAACAGCTCATCCAGCCAACGGCGCCTTTTCTCGACAAGTCTTAACGATGTGGATATTGACATTAAATGACATGAGTGGAAAATGCATGCAACAGGCTTGAAAAACAGTCACACAGTCTGTCGTTCAAATGACCTGTAATTTTGATATTCTGCCATTGAAGAATTCTTGCTCGGTCGCTATGTCGCGCCAGCTTTTTCAGCGCTCTCCGCGGTTTCGCGTGAGCGCGTGGAAACATCTTAAGAAAAAAAAATATTTGTGCTCCTGTACCTCTCCGTTTCCTGTACATGTCACAAATCAGTTTGCGGACAAACCTCAACACCGCGAAGAATCGATAAGTGCTGCACCAGATTCGTCAATTATTGCATGATCACGTCTCAAAACTTGCAGATTCGATCTTGATCAATGCACTGGTGCAACGGATTTTTTGTAGGAGCCAAAGAGCCTGTTTTGCTCCGTGAGAAGTCGCTGCCCGTTTCGTGAGTCACGTGCTATGAAAAACGCACGTGGCTGTGTTTTGCATCAGTGACGAGCGTGCAGACCTCTCATACGGCATTGTGCTGGGCCGTACGTTGACAACCGCACCTAGGCGAGGAAGATGGCAGCCTCCGAGGAAGTCGGGAAATGCGCTGTTTCAGCACGGGCAATACCCGGTGTGATTGTGGCAGGATGTATGACATACGGGTGAAATGTGGTTTCTGATGACATATTTCTGTAAAGAAATATACCGATGATCAATAGATATGCCCTGAACTGCTGTACTTAAAAACTGCTGAAACCCATACATTGCTGGTGAAAACCACCGAAACGTGGCAACTTCGACAACCCGATGTTAGCACATTGCCAAACTGGGTTAGTTTCTTGGGCAGTTAAGGTGGTACCGAGTCTGCAAAACTGCGCTCAGCGAGAGCAGAACTCGCGTTAGTCCCATTTTGCCACCAACACCTCGCGAACTAACAAACGTAGGGCGCAGAGGGTTAGGCCAGGTCAGCCGAGATGCATGATAACCTAGTTCGACTAGCGCCTCAAGGTGCATTTAAGGTCAATTATTGTCAGCATGAATGTTCTCAGCTCACAATACCAAAAGCCCAGCAGTCCATGACCTTCTGTTGTCTTCGCGATCCCACCCTCAGAGTGTAGATGGCTAAATGTGAAATAGAAATAGCAAGGAATCCTTACGTTGCGTTGTGAATCCCTTGCGTTGTTACGCTGCGTTGCGTTGCGTTGTTAGCAGTCTGACGCTGCGAGGCTAATGGTGCTATAGGTTGAAAGCTGTTGGCGGTGTTGATGAAGGTTAGTGTCAATGCGCCATTACAACCAGAGCTCACTTCTGCAGCGGCATTAGAAAGCTAGCCGCATGGCCGTTGTGAAAAATGTTCAAACGAGGGAGGGCGGAGGTGAAGCGTTCTTGTGTTATTTAATATCCCGCTCCGATGCTTTAACTTGCAACGGTCACGCAAGACAGCTCCGGCGCTCTGCCCTACAGCGCCACACTGTTGGGCTTGTGAATCGGCACTCGGCCGGCAGCCACGCAATACTCGCGTCTGCCTCACTCACCACCGCCCGTCCGCACCACGCGCGACCTTCCGTGACCTTCACGCAGCGCCCTGCCGCCTCCCGGCAGCCGTTTTATCGCCGCGCCGGATGCCTGGCCGCGTTCAAACCGGACGCGCGCTGCCGCCGTCTGCCGGCCGTTGGTAACCGCCTCGGGCGGCAAACGGGCAGAAAGCGAACACCAAGGGGCCCGCAGTGCGCCGGGACTTCAACAGGGGTGTGGCCGCCGGGGGCGATCTCACCACCTGAGTGTGAGTCAGCGGCGGAAGCGCGTCGCCCCCGGCTGACCGACCGGCTCGCGCGGCGGACATACTGGTTTGTGGAAGTACGCACGGTGACGTACAGGCCGTCGGACTGTCAGTGGTCACCTTTCGGCGAACGTTTCAAGGAAGGTGGGGAAGCGGACAGCCAGAGCCGATGAGCGGTGTTGGGGCTAGCTGGGCGATATCGTTCGCGAGTGAGGTCGCTTTGATTTGGCCCAGTTATGTCTGAACGCAGCGAGCACGTGAAAACGCGTCCCCCGTTTACATGCTCGCGGCTTGAATACACCATGCTCTACGCGTCAAGCACCGAGTGGTTTTGCTCATGAGTTTCCTGAATGCAGCTGCTTATCTTGCCCGGCCTTTCCACAGCACGCCGAAGGCACCGGAGTCATCAGAAGACCAATCAAGGCTGCCATATTTCCGCTATCGGTGATTCAGCTATTTGCTCACGGGCTGCTCAGTTCCGGCGCCATTTAGAGGGCTTGTCCCATTGGTTTATTTGATGCTAGTATTTGCCTGCAAGCGATCACTAGCACTACAGGCTCGTGATGCCGCCACAGCGTGGGATGGGGACGTACGTGGCTTTACTTTTAGGAAATGAACATTACTCTGATGGCATGGATGTTGTTTCCCTCTTCAGTTAGGGGAGGGGAGAAATCCGGCGTCCCAAGTTTAAGAAAAAAGTGGGCCAAATCCGAGAAGATACCCCTTTTTGGGATGTCTTTGGGGAAGTTAAAGCCCCTTTTGACTGTTCAGCCCCCTAACTCATTTTGCGGAACCCCATCCTTGCCCGATGAGTGAGTCTGATCTCCTAATTTAGATGTCATTTTGACAAACGTCCGCTCTTTACGTGGGGTTATTCCTGCATAACTGGGATAACTCTATTAAAGGGAGTGTTTTACATTTGTGTGGTGTTTGAAATTAAATAATCATTTGAAAATCATTCGATGCAGTTCACAGCCTTGCGCTTCTTAAGACCTAAACCACTATAGTTGCTGGGCAACAACCATCGGAGCAAACAAATCGTTCACTCCTATCCTTGATTTTAGTGCCAGCGTTACGCCGCTGTTCCGCATCGCGGCGCTGTTTCGTAAGCCGACTCACTGTGTGGGGTGGTAAACTCTCTGTCGCGCCATGTTCGTTGAATCCTGGAACTGCTATTCCCAAGCACAGTTTGCCTTCACTCAGAGTGCAAGGAAGGCGAGCTGTGGTGTTTCGGCGGGCGCAGCCCCTCTAAAAATATCGACGACCGTCCAGGTTGCGTCCGTGATGCTTGTCATGAATCGCAAGCACGGTCACTACTGCCGCCCAGCCAGACACCGGCGGTCGGTCGTGAGGACAGCTGGCCTGGCCGACGCTCTCCAAAGACGAAACCACTTCGACCGCCACGCGATCGCGCGACCCGGAAGCTGCGAACGGCTCGCCTCCAGCCGGCCCAGCCGACCATGACACGGGCGTGCGGACGCGCCGGCGGATCTGGCAGCGCCAGCCGCCGCGTCTGGCAGCGCGCCGGACACGACTTGTCTGGCGCAGGTGTGGAAAGTTTCCGGGCCAGCGCCTCGCGCTGGCCGTCAGATGCACGGCAGATTGGCGAGACCAGGCGGGCGAGACGCGACGACAGGGCAGTGAGCTCGATCCGCCCGCTAGACGAGGCAGAAGAAAGCCAAACGGCCGGCCGCGGCGAATTAGTCACGCCCCGCGCGCGGGGCGGCTGCTGGGCGTTATCGATTGGTCGGAAAGTTTCTGCCGTTTACAGGCCATGAGGAACGAGGGTATGTTGCGAGTGAATGCGGAACTGGCCTCTAGAAAATGGGGGCGTGGACACAGCGCGTGTGCGGAACGCAAATCTGCTCGGAGAATAAATGGGGATTTAAGTACGTTTATGATCGATCGCTGCTCCTAGGCAAGTGTTTGGCGGTTGACTGCCCAAAGGTGAAATCTTTTAAATTTATTTATCAATGTCGTCAGAACTCCTCAACGGGCCGAAAGCCGGAGGAGACATCCTGGGCTTCCTCCCAGCTCTCAAAAGGTGGGGTAAAATGCCCCTCCTCCCCACTGCGGTGGAATCCATCAAAGCAGTAAGGCGGGGAATGCTGTCTGGCACGTGCAGTCGTCAAGTACTTGAGAAATTGAGGTTTTGTCGACAGATGGCAAAATTGGTCTGCCGTGCTCGTGGTCTATTTAAGCATGTGAATGGGCAGTAATCGGTATATCAGCGAATAACGACGCATACCTGAATCATGAATGATGCCCCGCTGTTTGACGCAAATCATGCCATCTGCACCTTTCAAGGCAGGCCTGTTTTTTCTGTCGAGATTAATGTGGACATCGTTTTTCTGCGTGTCCTGCACCAGGGCCGATACAATCAATAACATGCTAGCCAGGTTACGTTAAATTGGAAGCATCGACATAGATCTGCCCATCTTTCTCACGGAACAGTGATTTTCTACAGTGCGACACGTGTGGTGCAGAACAGCGCATTTTGCTGCATTGAACTACCTTCCTATGGTGATCTCTTGTGTTGGTCTCAAAACCCATGACGAGCCCCTATAAGTCTGCAACGCCCAAGCAAGCCGGGAACAGTCACCATTAATCGCTACTCCATATATCGGTTCCGCATTTTTACGGAGGTGACTCGATGCGCACTGCGGACCGGTGACCAGTGTCACGCGACGATGATACATGTGCAATCGGCTGAGGGGCACGTTCGAGCGCTGGAGTACGCCCAGCAACCATGAAACACGGACGAGTCACCAGCTAGCATGGCGTCACCCGAGCGACCGGCCCCGCAAAATGGCTGCTGCCTGCTCCAACACACGATATTTGTCGATAAACGGCAGTGATGTGCTCACGTTCCCTTTGGCCCTAATTCCCATTTCCGTATTTTTTAGAACCCAACGTGTCGGCTCTCCGAGCCATTCGTGAAGGTCACGTGACCGTCCCGCCGTCCCGTTTCATTGATGACCATATATGGTCAACTCGTCGCTGATTGGCTGACGGCAGCACGCGGCGCCGGCCCAGATCGCCGGCCGGCACCGAGGTAAAGTCAGGAGAAAATTCTTCACGAGCCTCACTCCTGTGTCGAACAGTGGACGTCGAGGTGCCCGGTTCTAGTCTGTGATATTTATTCCGGTAAGTGAACAGTGCGTTCAGTCTCTGGCAGCAGTGCCACCGCTCGTTCTTGCTGGTGATCTCATCGTGCTTGCGGGGTGGGTGCGCCAGAGCGTAGGCGGGCATGCATTTCTAGATTGCGAAGCAGGAATGTATTGGGGGATTGGTGGCTGCAAATGTGCTGAACTGTTGTCCAGTATTTGGTTCTGGTCTGCCTGTGGTCCGTCCTGCATCTCTCCGGTATTCTTATTTCACATCTGGTTCATCGGTGCTGAGTGAGACTGAATTAGTCCCACTTGTGATCTATGGGGGACCCTGCAGGCCATTCGTCAAAGGGCGTTTCACCGAGGGCTGTTGCCCGCCGGGCCGACGCCTTCGGGTGTTTAAATTGTTGGGTTCAGTCCTATTTTCTGTATCGTCTCCTACCATGTGGTATGGGAGTGCTTTCTTGACTGTTGCGGTGTTATAGAGCCTCTTGCTCCCCCATTTTGCTGCGGTTTCAGCCTTAATCCTTACGCAGGGGTTTGGAGACACGAGTTTTTCATATTCGAGTGATAACTGCCTTGGCTGTAGCGTTCTATATCTGAATTTGTTACAAATGATGTTTCGTCGGACAGCGCTTGCGAGTTTCAGCCGATGCAATCTATGCCAATACTGAACAACGTGAGAATTTGATTTGTGGTTGATCAGCGCATCTTTCGCGTCATCCGAGTCCCTGGTGCGGATTCATATTCTCCCGCCCCTGCCGCGCCCGCCGGGCCTCGCAGACGTGGCGGCCGGTGGGCGTTGACCCATCGATTTCCGCCCGGCGCGGCCGGCCGGCCCGCGCGCCGCTTTCATGCCCATATAAGGAGCGGCGGCGGAGCGCCAGCAGCCGGCCGGTGATTCAGGCCGCCGCCGCGCGCCGGGTGACGTTGACCTTGGGGCGCGGCCGGCCGGTGCCGCCGGGGTAGGGGGCATCCGTGCGACGGACGCCGAGCCCGCGGGTGGCCTGGTCCCCCTTGCCCGCCGCGAATAATTATGGAAGGGATAGGATTTGCGGTGGCCGGGGTAAAGTAGTTGGCAAGATTGGAAGAAGCCTGTTTTTACACGGGAGGTGATGCATTTTCTGGCTGGATTAAATGCGGCTTAGGTGCTCACTATTGGTGTCTGTCAATCTGTTGCACAGTACACTCTGACAGGTGTTGGCCAGTTGTCCTAACAGTTTGTGTTTCTCTTTGCAGTAACTCCGTAACTCCGCAAACATGTGCGACGACGAGGTTGCCGCTCTGGTGGTCGACAATGGCTCCGGCATGTGCAAGGCCGGCTTCGCCGGAGACGACGCGCCCCGTGCCGTCTTCCCCTCCATCGTCGGCCGTCCCCGTCACCAGGGCGTGATGGTCGGCATGGGACAGAAGGACTCGTACGTCGGCGACGAGGCCCAGTCGAAGCGAGGCATCCTGACTCTCAAATACCCGATCGAGCACGGCATCGTCACCAACTGGGACGACATGGAGAAGATCTGGCACCACACGTTCTACAACGAGCTGCGTGTGGCGCCCGAGGAGCACCCGGTGCTGCTGACGGAGGCTCCCCTGAACCCGAAGGCCAACCGCGAGAAGATGACCCAGATCATGTTCGAGACGTTCAACACCCCCGCCATGTACGTGGCCATCCAGGCGGTGCTCTCGCTGTACGCCTCTGGCCGCACCACCGGCATCGTGCTCGACTCTGGCGACGGCGTGTCCCACACCGTGCCCATCTACGAAGGTGAGCAGCAAAACCATGCATCTCGACTTCATGGGCAATCACCAGGAATTTGTGTTGGACGAAGTAACGGTTTCGCGACGCTGTATTGCAAATTACTGCTCCTGATTTTTTAATTCAATTTCTTATTTATATTTAAGGAATTAAAACCTCCATCGCTTCAAGTAATATACACATTAGAATTGGCATGTCTTGCATGTATTTACAAAATATTTCAGTGTTGCATTAACCTAGGTACTGTGACAGCGTCCTGACATCCGTGTGTGTGTGTTTCAGGTTATGCGCTGCCCCACGCCATCCTGCGTCTGGACCTGGCCGGCCGTGACCTGACCGACTACCTGATGAAGATCCTGACGGAGCGCGGCTACAGCTTCACCACCACCGCCGAGCGGGAAATCGTGCGCGACATCAAGGAGAAGCTGTGCTATGTGGCGCTGGACTTCGAGCAGGAGATGGCGACGGCGGCCAGCTCGAGCAGCCTGGAGAAGAGCTACGAGCTTCCCGACGGCCAGGTGATCACCATCGGCAACGAGCGCTTCCGCTGCCCGGAGGCCCTGTTCCAGCCGTCGTTCCTGGGCATGGAGTCGTGCGGCATCCACGAGACGACGTACAACAGCATCATGAAGTGCGACGTGGACATCAGGAAGGACCTGTACGCCAACACGGTGCTGTCTGGAGGCAGCACGATGTACCCGGGCATCGCCGACCGCATGCAGAAGGAGATCACGGCGCTGGCTCCGAGCACGATGAAGATCAAGATCATCGCGCCGCCGGAGAGGAAGTACTCTGTCTGGATCGGCGGCTCCATCCTGGCCTCGCTGTCGACCTTCCAGCAGATGTGGATCTCCAAGCAGGAGTACGATGAGTCTGGCCCCTCCATCGTCCATCGCAAGTGCTTCTAAGCGCTATGTTTCCGGTGTGATTGAGATGCTTGTGGATGACTCTTTATTTGTATCATGAGAAGGTGTATTTTCCGTTACATCCAGTGATGTTCCAGTGAGCATTCCGATTGCAAGTGAGAGCATTCCGACTCGATGGGGCCTATTGAACTGCTTTGCCGACATGGGGCTCTAGGAGGCCGTTTGACTGTGTTATTTATGTTGTAAATGCCTTACTTCAGATCTTGTTCCAGCTTTTGACTAGCCTAGGATCTGGACTTTGCATGCCACTGACGGGCGAGACGGCGGTCTCGAGCCATATTCGTTTCCATCGATTCCGCTGGTCAAATGTCAGGTGTAACGCCGCACGAGCCTGCCGATGATTGGTAGGACCAAATACAGTCTTTGTAATACAAATGGTAAACCGCTTGAGATGGCTTTCGGATTTTGGAATGTCTGGTGGCGAGGGTGAGCAATGACAGGAATGGAAGTTGCTGGCTTCCACTTAAGATTCCTTAGTTCGGGATGTGCAACCTCCCGAAGAGAACTTTTTGAATCGTTTTGGTTTGGAGGAAAGCTAAGTGGAAGAAAAATTCCTCTCATGAGAACTGTTACGGCTTCTGATAACAGTTTTGCCGCCGGCGTTCGATACGGCAGCGGACGCTGAGGGAAGGACAGGTGGAGAGGCATAGCGGTAGCGGCGAAGTCGCGGGGGTACGGTAACGTGGCGTTGCGGCCGGAGATAAAATCGCCCCGGTTCTGAGGTTTTTCGGCTTGTTCTTTGCGATCGGAACCGCTGTTCATTCCAGGAAAATCACAATTCTTGGCAGGCCGTTTAAACGGGGATATTGAAGCGGTTAAATGGCGTTATACTGCGACGATATTTCTGGAGGCCGGTTTCATACGCGTGAAGATCTTAAAATGGACCACATCCAATATGCGCAAACATTTCAACAGTCGTAAATAATCTTACTCCATCATAAAAATAGCGCAGTTTAACAACGCAGATCGGTTTTCCTCAGTGTTTGTCAAGTCATTAATACGCGTATGCAAATGTGCCAGTTGCGGTTTCCAAGTGCGGCCCACTATGTAACTAGCTCCACGCGTTTAGACCGCAAACCTACTGAAACGTCCGCTTATGCGATGAGCTGTTTTGTTCGACAAGCATGGTTAATAGCGACACTACCGCGTGCCGTATCTACTACTACGCATTGAGCCAAAAAGGCCGGAAGTACCTGGAAGGGCGGAACGCGCAGTCGAGCAGTGATCTGCTTTTCTATACGCCTACAAAATTGTTGAGACAGCACGGTGGATGTTCTGCGAAAGCGAAGTACACGGCTGCGTGCAGAGTTCCCAGTTGTTAGCCATCTTTTAGTAAGCTGTAGTTTGTCGCCAATTATTGGATCCCAAATTTTGTGCAAAAATTATTTCATAAGCGCTTCTACACGGTACGCCAGCTCACGTGTTTCTCAAAAGCTGAAGAACGTGTCGAGTTGAGCTTTTAATGGAGGCCTGGTAAAGGTGGGTGGTAGTTTTGATAAGTAATGAACATTTCACATCGTTGACCTCTTAATTTTGGTTGGATCTTCCAGTTGGATAGACAAAACGTGGCTGATGCTCGAAGACAGGTGCCGTGCCGAAGTCCTCTTATATCAGTTCCCCTCGCCCCATATTCGGCAACTGCAGCAGTAGACATCCACATCTGTGACGCGTTCCGTTGCAGCAGTTCTTTCGCATGTTTTTTTTTTTTTGTTGCCTTTCCTGTCCAGACCACGTCATGTTCTGAAAAACACCATTGTTGCATGGACGTGGTCGAGAGCTATTAAATGCTCATTGACGGACAAAGTACAGGGTGCTTTAGGTGAAATGTTATCGTCAATTTCAAAAGGGCTGTGGTATGCAAAAACATATTGCATTCGCACGTTTTTTTTTTGATATTACAGATATCTGAAGATTTTTTGTAAGGGTCAATTAAGCGATGCATACGAATTGGGCAGCTTGGTAAAAACATCTAGGACAACGCAGAAATTTCACACGAAACGGAGGCCGCAACAAAACGGCGTGACAAGCGCACTGGAATACATCGCTGGCGGCGGCTGGAACGGAACTGGGGCAGCAAGGGGCATCCAGCGTTGGCGCGAGGCGAACGTTATATTTGAGCGTGGACCGGTGGAGCCTACTTGAAGCAGAGTTTCTTTCTTCCGCTAGAGTGGCGATCAAGACATGCTTGTGAATGCATGAAGAGGAAGACTTTCCATAGCTGTGTAAGAGAGTTTGTTCCAAAACTTAACAATCCTGACGCTGACTTTGTCTTAGTTTTATCTTTCACTTTTGGCTCTAGTTTACATTAAGGTCTCCTTGTTTGATTCTTGACAATGTTGCACAATGTATTATTATGTTTCGTATCCAAGCGATAAGCAAATCAACCTGTACACGTGAGTCATGTCGTTCCCCGGTCGTCGTTACGAAAGGAAACATAAGTTAAAGGATCTCAACTTCGTTTGGTCATCGCAATTTATCAGACTTTTGCCATTCTAGCGCCTCGTTTTGGCCTTTTCTCTCTCTCTCTCTCTCTCCTCTCGCTCTCTCTCTCTCTCTCTCTCCTCTCTCTCTCTTCTCTCTCTCTCTCTCTCTCTCTCTCTCCTCTCTCCTCTCTCTCCTCTCTCTCCTCTCTCTCTCTCCTCCTCTCCTCTCTCTCTATCTCCCTCCTCTCTTCTCTCCTCTTCTCTCTCCTCTCTCTCTCTCTCTCTCCTCTATCTCTCTCTCTCTCTTCCCTTCCAAGTCATCTTCAGATACTTCTATCGGAACATCAGATCTCTAGTACTATGCTTCCGATACTGCTAGTAGTACGTCCCATAACAAAATATTATTTCCTAACATCGGATTGGATCAGGATGTTAATCAGTTCCTGCAAGCATCTGATTATCACACCAAGCAGCTTTACTCGCACTTTTTAAATCGATATTTCAAGTGAAACACGTCTAGGGTTCATGATCATTTGCACATCCTTTGCGACAATAACGTCGACTTTATGCTTATGGTATGTGCGACTTATGATGCACTTGAGATACATTAGGCATGTTTTCCAGATATGATGTATGATGAGTAGATTACGCACACACCCACACCCCACACCCCATACCACACACACCCACACCCACACCCACACACACCCACACCCCACACCCACACACCACACCACACCCACACCCACACCCACACCCACCCACCCACCCACACCACACCCACACCACACACACACACACACACACACACACACATGCATATATATATTACTATATAACAAGCTGTCATTTTTCATAATATATATATATATATTACATATATTAGCTTTCATTTTTCATAGATATATATATATATATATCTATAATATATGTCAAGTAACATGAGTTATTTACAACTTTCATGTATTCGGGTACCAAACTCATCGTCATCTGACGTTCAGTTCAGGAACAGCTCTCCTTAGGGTAGGGAAACGTGCACGTTATACGCTTTCAAACATCATGCCGTTTTCCTTTGGACGCGTTTTTAGCAGTTTTCCGGGACATTGAGGCCACATCTTCAGGTGTGCAAAAATGAAAATGGGCGAAAATCGTGAGCGCAAATCTTTATATGCGGGAAAGCGCCTTCGTCACTGGGATGAAATGTAACGCGAAAAGTTGGTAAAAATCCCAACATACGTCCAAAGGAAAACGCATAATGTCCGAAAGCATATGATGTGCAGATTACATTTCCCTGATGACATCTGCTCCTGAAACTGAAAGTCAGATGACGACGCATTTGGTAAAGTAGGAATTCGGCACTGCTTGATTTCATGTCATTGTTGGCTATAAAAACCACGTGTGAAAGCCTTCTCAACAGGCCTTAAGACCCCTTTACACACCCACGGTCGATTCGTCCTCGATTGCAGCGATTGTGCTGAAAAAGACCTCAAATGGCTTTCGCAACTACGATGCGACACCATTGTCCGTCGCTGTTTGCTACAATGCCTGAGCCGGAAACGTCAGATTGTCGGCATGTCCCGCATGCGCGGTAGGGTGATCTGAAAACAATCACAGGCCGCGGCTGCTACTTTTCTGCTTGTGCCACTTTTCAAAAGACAGGAGCGCTTGTTCTCTTGTTTGCAAGTTGCCAAAACCAACGTATAGTCGCACTTGGTTGGTGTTACGGTCGCGTATGCACACAGTCTTTAAAGCGAACCCGCCGAGCGATTTGGTTGACCTCTGTTAGTTCTGTATTTTACTACAAATTACAAAAATAATGCTAGTAGCGCTCGGCGCACGGTGAGGATAGTATCTGTAAAAGATTATGTCAACATTCTAGCAATGTTATATTTCAATTAGCCTTCACTATCTTTGCGTACAATCCCAAAAAAGTCTTCCAAGGCTTTTCGTCAAGTCCCTTTGATGTCCAAACTCCGTCCACGAACATTTGGCTATTTTATACAAACAGCTATTTAGCAGTAGCTATTGCAGGCACAGAGATGCCAGCATACGAACAGTCCGATGGCAAAGGCAAAAGATAGTCCGCGTTTTTCCCAACAGCGGCAGTGCAGCTTTCATTTTTTCGCACCAGCGTGATCGAGGTGGCATTCGACCGACAACCTCGATGACCAAATTCAAGATCAGCGGTTTCTGTCTGTCATCAGCAATGCTGCACATCCATCAATCGCGACTCCGCAGAAGATTGCTCCAGATGGACCTCGGGCGGCCCAGAAGAATGCGGCACCGCCCAGCACCAGATCGGCCGGGTCGGACCTGCTGCAGGCGGCCGATCATCCGGTCGACCTTGTCGGTGGATGCGGTGTTTGACGCGTCCTGTCTCCAGTCCGATGGCGGTCATGAGCTCCTGGAGGCTCGCTGCCATGTTCTTGCGTGGATGGAGTCTTTGTGGTGGTCGCCACATGGTCTCCACAACGTGAAGTTCACAGGCGACAGGACAGGCGAGTGAGAAACCCACAGCGCGCGAGTCTTCAGGATGGCGTGCCTTCAAGGACAATGCTTCTTCAACGATTCCAGCGCGGCCCGTGCCATGTGCGCTATCGCACCATCTTGCTTTAGTCGCTAGTGGTCCTGATCGGTCAAGTGATCGGTCCAGTGATCGGTCCAGTGATCGATCGGTCCAGTGAAGTCGTCCCACGGCACCCTGGACAGGGCTTCCCAGGGCGGAAGTGATACTATGCTCCGGGTGGTGTGACAGTGCTTCGTCCCTCTCGTCTTCCAATAAGCATATTCAGTGCGGTCACGATTTCGCGAATGTGAGGTCACCGCTTATCACTGTTTTATGATCATGTTTTGCCACTGAATGGGCGTTCAAGTGCCACCACCGTCTGGATTGTGCGATACATATACTTGTCACGGTTGAATAAAACGCGGGCTAACTTTTGGCTGTGCACCCTGTACCCGTTTTCCCTTTGTTTACCTGCATACCTTTTAACATATCTACATCTTACCACGACATTGGTGGGATGCTGATGTAGCACGTCAAGGCAAGCATATTGTTGGCTATTCTACGAAAGCTCCCGAAGGGCTGGACAGAGAATTGCAGGAGAGTCCAAATCTACTCTTTGATGCGCATATACCGCTTCGTCTAGACAGTTCAGACAGTTCAGACAGACAGTTCAGACATCAGACAGTTCAGACAGTTTGGACAGTTGCTAGAGTGCAACTGTTTCTCCGCGAAGGAGCTAATGGCAACCAGGATAAAGACAAGTGTGTTTTTACGAAAGAAATATGGGAGCATAACACACGGAGCACATGGGAGCATTTTGCTCCAGGCCGACATTTTTGCAAAAGGACTGTAAGGAGGGAGGATCCGATTCTGACCGTTCGAGAAGTATGGAATCAGGATGCGAGGCAGGGACGAAGTCAATGGAAAGGGCCAAGTGATAGTGCCCCTCCCCCAAACCCCGGAGCCCAGAGGCTTTACACCAGATGCTGGCGATTTCGCATACATTTGGTCCAAGTTCGCAGGATTTCGCAGGCAATTTGTATTTTGTCCCGTTTCCGATGGGAGAACTTTGTCCATGTGGCTGATCCGAGGACATTCGGAATCGGAATCCTGGTCATGACTTTCGCGACAAAAAAAAATCGAGAAAGGCAGGGTCAGGGTCTGTGCATGAATAAACCAACAGGAAATGGACTCCAGTATAGTTTAAAAAAAACAAACCAGTCTGAACTAAGATCCAATGTTTGAATTTTGCGAATGGACGGCGCAAATCAGAGACCAACATCAGAAGCCAGGCAGCATGGCTGGTGCTGCCTCAGCGGAAGCTACCGGCATACGACGAAATCAGCACCCGCTCCAACATGTGCTGTAGCACGTCGCCGGACAGACGAATGAAGCGAAGACGATTCAGAAGAACAGAAGGTGAAGCAAGACGATTCTTAGCTCCAGTTTACAAGACATCACGAGGCGGCCTGTGTTCAGGTGCGATCAGCGGGTCACCTTGTCGGCCGTCGACACATTGTCGGGGAAATGAACCCACCGCTGCAGTCAACAACATGAGAGAGGATCCATACCGCAGTTAGATGACCCATTGGGTTTCCCACAGTCCTGATCAGAAGCAGCATGCTTGGGATCGGGCTCGGTGGCTTGCAGCTGTCGCGGTGGCTTAAAGCCGAACGTTTCCGCTTTTCCAATGGATAATTGTATCCGGACCGTCAAATTTATAAATTTCATATATTTAAAGTGACTCGTTAACTATCTCGTCAGTGACACGTTCCCCGCTCTGGTCCGAGCGTACACTGTGAAGTCCCGCCTGGCGTCGGTGGCGCTGTGGCGATCTGCCTGTGGTGAGCCTCGCTGCAGGGGATGGCACTCGGATGGTGCGGGTCCTGCCAACTTGGGACGTTGTGTAAACCACGAACCACGGGGCTGGCTGCTGTCGCACTCAGATGGTGCGGGTCCTGCCAGCTTGAGGTGCTGTATGAACCATGAACCACGGGGCTGGCTGCTGCCCGTTTGTTAGGTGGCGCTGGCAGGCCTCTAAAGCTGTAGCACATCTTCTCGGAAGGAGGATGTCCACAGTGTTCGCTATCGGTTGACGCTGTGCCCAGACGAGCTCGGGCGAGCCATCCCTCGTGTTGAGAGCGAGGCCGACTGTGCGCAGCGTGTTAGCTTAGTTCACAGAACGGCATCGCAGTACGGAGGCACAATAACACCTGGGCAGTGGAAGGCTTCTTAACACGTTAAGTGAGCGTGTTAGCGTGGAGGGGGGGGGGTAGGAGGCGCACGTAATCAGTCCCCCCACTGATCAGACATTTCCCCTTTTATGCTTACAATCATTCTAGCCCCATTTTGCTCTTGTTATGCCAACATTATATGCTGTAGGTAATTCGCCCCGTCTTTTGTTTGATGTGAACACAAATCGTAAGTATAAAGTGCTCTCAATCCGAGGAGCAATATAAATTTTGGAGTAAGTTCCAGGGAGTCCATATTTGCTATCGGTCATGCCGTCGGGTGGCTCCGACTCAAATTTCCTTAGAAAGGGGCCTGCGCGCGACCTAAACATTATTACCTCATTTTCAAGTCAAGACTTACGGAAGCATCCGTTTTTTAGAACAAGATAAATTACAAAAAAAACACACCAAAACAGCTTTCTAAGCTCGATAATGCGCAGCTCTTTTTCTGAAAAGCAGCTAAATGCCATGCTAAACGTTTTGAACGTCATGACATTAATGCGCGCTTTTTTTTTGTCCGCCGGGCAAACGTGCTCAGCTGACTACTAATAAAATCGGACTACTCGTGCTCAGCTGATTGCTAATAAAATCGAGGAATGAGAGTGCAGCTGCGATGGAACCAAGGCCGGCGGGATCTCAACACCTCTGTCTGCTTGTTTTCACCCCGTGATTGACCAGCCATCGGCGATGTCGTCCCATTACACTTAGAAGCCGGAACATCACGCCATAACTTTTTTGTAGTCAGGCCATTGAAAACCATCGACCCGTGGGAGGGTTTTGGAAAGATTATTCTTGAAGGGGCAACTCTCAACACATTACTCCACCGTTTCATGATGCAATGGACATTGATTTGCAACTGCTCATTCTTCAGGCGATTAATCATTGCTGCGCAAGACTTTAAGTTTGCATACTTCTGGATGGGCGCACAATTTCATGGGCTTTGTCTCCTATTCCATCAGAAATTAACACTACATCAATGGCTTCTTTCTTGTCAATCCTGCATATGTAAAAAGCTGGTGGAAACTTCCACGCAGAGGAATCGGTCCAGAAATCCAAGTACCAAAGTGTTCAAAGTGCCAGGTATTCACCATGTTCCTGTATTACCAAATTCACTGTTCATGGGCCCCGATCGCTGGTCACAGTGCTCCATGCACGTGGAGTGGACGCCGAACATCCAGTGCTATGGGTTCGGCGATTTCCGGTCCCTGAGCCATTGGTGGCGTTTAGCAGCACGGCCCTCAGCAGTTATTTAGGCGCGACGTGATCATGAATAATCTTTTCATTTGAATGCATGCGGATTTTTCAGCGAATAACAACGCAACTTACACAAGGGGACCATTTTAACCAGCTCCTCTGTCCTTATAGGCACAATGTATGGTTTGAGAAGTGGTCTCTGCCGCCCACCCTGTGGCAGACCCGAGTGCATCAGCAGCCCGCTCTGTGACAGACCCGAATGCATCAGCAGCCCGCTCTGTGTTAATCGAAAGTACAACAAAATACCGGAAAAGGTACGGCAAAGGTACGGCAGAAAGTGCGGCAGACGGCACGGCAAAAGGTACGACAGAAAGAACGTCAGAAAGCGGATCAGAAGGTGCGACAGAGAGTACGGCAGTCAGGATATGCGGCAGCAAGTTGTGTACCGGTGAAGTTAGACTCGGTGACTCGCACAAAGCACGCAGAAAGTGCAACGCTGCTCTTCCGGTAACAGCGTGAGTAATCTGGCACAATGGTATTGAAATTTACGCGCCATGGCATGCCGCTGGCGGCTAGTGATTGGGAATAACATTGGGTAAAGGACTGCGTTCGATGGTCACCGAAATGCCACCGACCAATGCAACCCGTAATGCGCCTTATTTCAAATATCGTCCGATTTGTATTAGCAAAGCAGACACCTTGTATGCATATGGCGTGGCATGCAGGCTTTAATGCAGCGGCTATGGAATTAAGAGGAAGGGTAAGAGAGCAAGACTGAGCCATCGTGGGAGGTCTCCGCTGCCGGGTCTCACCCTGTGCAGGAGCGCTTCTTTGAGGTTTGTGCGAGTGCCCGGGTCTGGTCAGAGCGCCCGGGTTGGGTTCCGGCCAGAGCGGCCGGGCGGAAGCCGGCCAGAGCGGTCGGGAGGGGTCCGGCCAGAGCGGCTGGTTAGGAGTCCGGCCAGAGCGGCTGGTTAGGAGTCCGGCCAGAGCGGCCCGTGAAGCTCCTCGGGCCCAACGGCGGCACCTATGCCCCCAGCGACGCCCGGCTTTATGAGGATTAGAATGATGCAGTGCGAGAGGAAAGTGGACGGATGCCAGCGAGAGGCGTGCGCGGTATCAATGATGCTGCAACGGGCGACTACTTCTTTAGAGGTTTCTCCGAGCTCGATCTGAAACTTTGGGAGTCATCAGTATGCATACGAGATAGATAATGTGTGTATTGACTGGCTGACGTACATTACTCATTCCCACTGACGTGCTGTGCAATCGTAATTCAGGGATCTAGACAAAACAAAAACCCATCCGAAATTTTCAAAGCGCCGTCGGGCCGGGACATCTGCAGGCCGATTGAACTGGTTCCACGCCCGTAGCAAGTATCGAACCGCAACGACTATTCCAAGAAACATCAACGCCACCTATATGCCGTATTAAACATCACCATTCCTGAAATGGGAAAAGTATTTTGGCCATAAGTGGTAAGAAATGCTGCTACTATTGAAAAAATATTCCATTGTCAAATTTGGTAGTTCTTGAAGGAAGGTTAGATGGCGCAGATGGTGTTTGGATTGCGGTGGCTTAACCACTGGCAAAGGAAAAGGAGGGTGGCCACCGGTTTCGATGATTAGGACCCTTGGAGTAAACCCGCGTGTCCATAGATTTGTTAGTCGTATTTGACGGTTTAAGACTTAATTAGTCATCTCTTTGTATCCAGCATTTTACCTCAGGTATCTAATAATGCACCATGATTGTTCGAACCGTTATCAACTTGAGGCATATTGCACTTCTACTGCCTTCAGGCGCATGTATCAAGCTCGTAGCCTTGCATTGTCTTATTGTTGGATACAAGTTAACGCCTTTTAGACAATTCGTACTTATGTTAGGTCATGTAAGACAACTTGATGCAGTTGAACATGCCGATTTAAACATTGTTATCAAGCAATGGTGTCTCATATTGATTTGAGGTGAATACCTTTGTAGTCTATTGTTTTTTAGTTGCATAGGGATTAGCTGCATATCACCACCTGAGATATGCGATTTTCATTACTTTGCATTTTTGGAAGACTCATGTTATTTTTAGCTGACATTTTGCAGTTTCAGCAACTGCATGCCAGCTTAAATCCTGCATGCTTACAGAGTCATGTAGATGTCACATTAATAGTGGTGCATCAGCTGTGGTATAAAAAATAACAGGAAGGTATAGCAAAACAATTGCTAACAAGTGTTAGCAATTGTTTTGGTTATTGAAGCTGGTCTGGCCACTGCCACACTGTCATACCACATTTTCTCCCCATGCTGATGAGTTTGTAGCCAATTAAGTGAATGTCATATTGATTCTGAAGGTGATTCTATCTGCACTTTGTGTTACATGTGTATTTGTGACTGGTTGAGTCATGCAGCTCAGATAGATACTGTTATAAGTGTAATATAACCATGTAATCCCAGAAAGTTTGCCATGATTCTGTGAAGGTGAAGCTCAGTTTGGTAAGTTGGAATGCCTGGTGCTTTCTGGCTGTCTGGATATGAATTTCCAGATGCATTGTCCAATGTCCAGATGAAATGCTAGTATTATCCAGTATATCAGCCAGGAAATGCCAGTAGCCATGCATTAGGTGCAGGGAGGTGTGATAACATCCATATAAAATATGGGTGGTGTAGTAAGTACTTTTGTAAGCTTATGTATCCAAGAAAACACTAGGAGATATTATCAAAACTGCTCATTCTTTCTAGCAGTGCTACTGGTTGCCAGCACCAAAACATCGATTTAGTAAATGTCCTGGAGCCTAATGCCCTGGCAAAGCAATGAGTTAGAAAACCTAAGGCACTGTGACAGGACAACACATATTCTAAGTCCAAGCAAACCTTTTCAAATAAAATGACATCAAAATCTAATCAACTCACGCAAGCTCCAACATGTTAATGCCTGGTCTATGACACTGCTAAGGACTATGTGAAAACCGGTAGCCAAACCAATAGGTCTGGATTGACTCAGACTGAGTATAAGGTAGAAATAAAGTCACCAAGGGCCTCAGCGCTGTCTTTCAAGCTCTGACATCCTAACACTGTATGCATGGAAACCATGCTTAGAGCTGTACAAATTACATGCAGCTTAGGCAAAAGTTTTGATGATCCATACTCAGCATGAGGTGAGAGACTGACATACTCAAATGCGTCAGCTTTGAAACCATGCACTAATTCACCATTTTTAAGTGTATACTACATAAAAAGGCTGCTTGAATCACATCTCAAGCAACATTTATGTTATCATGCATTTATCAACAGACATATCTGCAGCAATTCTGACCTCTTGGGCCAACACAGCCTTCTGCTGTTGCCAAAAAGTGTGCCAAAGGTTGGTGTTTGTTATACTGTGCTCTATTGCCCTGCATTTGTCTGTCATGTGTTGCCCCCATTGTCATGCACCTTCTCTGTGAATGTGCATCCCCAGGTGTTTATTAAAGCAAGTTCCAATGATGTAATGACAAGCATGTAAGAGCATACACCGTTGGAAGCAGAACCTTAACATTTTCACACAAAAGGCAACTGTTTTAAAAATTATGAAGCTTTGCTGACCAAAATTCAAGCATCTTGCATTTAGTATTTCAGAGGTCATTCCTAAACCATCTAGGAGCCGTTCAGGCCTCCCGCCATTTGGTGAAGTCGGTTTTGCTGCCATCTGTCGGAACCACGTGGTACTGACCAGCCGGTCGCCACCATTCTCCAGCGAAATATATACGCGCGGCCACAGCCGCAGCCTCCAGTGCAGAGCACGTACGGCGGCGGCGGGACGGGGGGAAGAGGAGGAGAGGGAGGGCAGCCAAGAGCTACCATCTCGGGAGGTGGCGATGTCCGGGTCCTGCGTCAACAACGCGGGGCCAGCTGTGGCTTGCTGTGGGCAGGCCTTGGCTCACAAGCGCACGCAGTGGACTGTCGTTGACGCGATTCGGTCTTAACCCTGACTGCGCAGATAATACATTCGCCACCTATTTCGATACCGAGCCTGTAGCCGCTGCACCCTTCGATGTTAAAGCCAGTGAATTCTGGTTTGGGACCCGATCGGGACCCGGCTTAGGTCGTCTGAGGGGGACGCAGTCCCCGTCTCGTCCCCCGGACTTTGAGCTCATCCGTGGCCCAAGGTTCGTCAACGCGATATTTGCAACGGAATGGCTCTCAAGCAGAACACGCACTGAAAGTTATGTTGGTTTCTCGTTCACTTATCCCCAGATATATGCCGAAGCATGGGCGTTAAAGCACACTTCCACGCTCATTTGCTCAACGTCGTATGCATCCGGACTGTGACGGTTGTCCTTGTTGTCGCTGTTGGAGTCCTTGTGTCCTTGTTGGAGCGGCCGGGGCGACGAGCGGCGGTCAGGGCACGCGCCTCCAGAGGCTCCCAGGCCGCCGCCGCCCCTCCCACCCCTGCCTTAGCCGGCGTCGGCTGCCCACGGCAAACTGTCCGCCGACCGGTACGGGTCTCGATGGACGAGTGAGCTTTCACAGGTCTGCGCGCTGCTCTGCGTCTGCGTTGCGCGTCTGGACGTGTGATGTTACATGAGGCGTTCACGTCAACAGGACAGCGGGAGTGCAGGGGGCCGCCGCGCCGGGACGTGCTGAGCGGCTCGGCTGAGCAGCGCTCTTGATTGGCCCGCTCCGGCGCCCATGGGGCGCACGCCAGGCGACATGAGCGCCCCTACCGGCGTGGCGGACAAGCTGTGGTTTCAAGTACATGCTGTCGTGCGGCGCTGCGACCTGCGCCGAGCTAGGTGGGTGCGAGGCAGCGAGGGAGCTGACTCGCTTAGTCAGTGTGTGTGACTCGGTGTGCGGTGGTCGGCAGGGTACTCAGCTTGGGCCGGATCGTGGTTTACCACAGCTGCGTGGTGTGTTTTTTTGTTTTTGTTTTAGCCACGCAATGCCGTGGTTTTCGTGCCCTTTGTAGTTTTGGTTCAATTTTTTTCAGCTATTGTAGTTTGGTTCATTTCTTTACAGTTACGTATCCCTTGGATCTAACCAAGACACGTCTTCAAATCCAGGGCGAGGGCTGCAGAAAAGAAGGTGAGGAACTCCAGGCCTGGCCCGGTCCTAGGTCACTTAGCCTTGGCACAATACTTTGCACTTACCCACAGCCCTGCCAACGGTTGTTCATGAGGACAGACCATTCCAGGCGAAAGTCACTCGAACGGTACCCGGTTTGGTTCCCACCGCACGCAGTTTACCGTGTTCCACCCGCTGGTGTGGCTGTTTCGGCGATGACAGAGCGGCTCCATGTGGCGGTCGGCCATACAGTGTTTATTTGTTATTTCTTGCTTCCCTTGCATTCTTATCTTTGTCTTGCAAACATTTCCGCGCACGGGAATATGTATTAGTGTCTCCGGCGAGAAACTTGTGAGCATCGCAAAGGCCCTATGGCAGCATTATTTGCCAGTCTACCACTTTGCCTCCGTTCCTGACGTACGTTCGGGTATTCGGGTTTGTTCTGGGACGCTTTACCATTGTCATCGCCCTGCGCGTTTGGGCAATCCCCCTTTGCGAAAATTACTCGAGCCATGGCCCGTCGTGTTATGGGGAGGACTTAGCTCTGCCGGTTGCGTGTACATTGTACTGTACAGATTTTTTCCGCTGGCACTCAAACACCGCTGACAGTGGCCACTCCACAACAGCTAAAACCGTGCGAGCTGCGCCCACGAGCCTGTGTCACCGTGTAATCCGGGCGGTACTTCCAACACGACTCACTTGTCCCGCAACGAGGGCCTGACCTCTGTCCATCCACCCGACCCAGCTAACCCCTGCTGACCCCTGCTCGACCCCTGCTGACACCGCTGACTCCCGCAGATATCTGTTGACACCCGCTCACCCCTGTTGATCCCTTTTGATCTCTGCTGACCCCTACTGACCCCTGCTGACACCCGCTGACTCCTGCCGATCTCTGGCTGACACCGCTGACCTTTATGGACCCTCTGCTGACCACCCTTGACCTCCTCCGACAGCCGGCGCTCGTCAGGCCGACCGCCGCTACTTACAGGGGCTTCCTCCGCACTGGCCGGCCGGCGTCGTGCGCGAGGAGGGCGTACTGAGGCTGTGGCAGGGCGTCACGCCCGCCATCTACCGGCACCTCATCTACAGCGGCGTGAGGATGAACGGCTACGAGTGGCTACGTGACCGTGTCAGCCGGCCCGGCCAGCCGCTGCCCGTCTGGTGAGGGCCGTCTCACGTCGCGACCGGGCCCCGCCGCTCCGCCGCCGCTGTGTGGAAGGGCCGTGGCTGGCGTCGATCAGCGACGTGTGTGTGGCTGTAGCGGGTGCGGTGGCGTGCTTGGGGGTGAGGTTTTTGTCCGGGGTGTGGTGCTGACGTTGGCTACGAGGACCAGGTATCGTGCGCCTCTGCCACCGTACCGTCTCACCGCACGGTGACCATCAGCTACACCTGTGTGCGCGGCGTAGAACTGTTGTAGCCTGTCTTTATGATCACGCCGAGTCATCACCGCAGCTTGGTATGTTGAGATTTGTGAATCCAGCCGATGCTCGCTCCATAGTGTTGTTTAGCGAGCTCTTCCTCTTGTACTGAAAGTCAATGGAAATTATCAATGGAAAAAAAACGTTGTCAATGGAAGCACAGCTCACGACTGAAGCCGTGGCTGTGGCCGATCCTGGCCGCCGGGTGGCGCGCCTCAGCAGGGCCGCCGGTGCGGCGCGGCGCCGCGTCCCCCTCCCCGCCCCGCGCCGGTGTACAGCGGCGGCCCGGCTGGCCGGCAGGCAGGCGGCGCTGGCCGGACTCGCCGCCCGGCGGACTGGGCCAGCTGCTGCCGCCTCGCCCCGCCGACCTGGTCAAGGTGCAGATGCAGACGGAGGGCCGCCGACGACTGCTCGGTCTCCAGCCCCGGTGAGGCCCGGAGCCCGGAGCCCCGAGGCCCTGGAGGTCCCCGAGGCCCGGAGGCCCGTAGAGCGGGCGGGGGCGGAGCATCTCCCGCGGGAACGCTGCGCCCAGGTGGGAGGCCGGCTCAGCAGACTGCAGGAACGCGGGCCCAGATAAGACGGGGATGCAGATAGAGACGAGGCAGCTGAGGGGACGGGCCAGCCCCGGTGGGGAATAGCAAGGAAAGGGGGGGGAGGGTATGTAAAGACTTCTTGAGCCCGAGTGAGGGAGCGGGAGGGCAAGTTGATAAGAGAGCCGATTGGGCAGGGTAGACCCGGGTGAGGGGGTCGGCGCCGGTTTCTGCGGCAGCAGTAACTCGAGCACAGCTGGGCCGTGTGACTCTCGCCCGGCATATGCGCGGGTGTCCGCTTTCTCTTTTTCTTCACGCAAGCTGGACACTCGTGCCCCCCCCCCCCCCACCGCCGTTGCGTGTCTGCGTCACAATGACCGAACAGTGACGGCCGCCCCCGCCGTCGGGCGGCGCAGGGCGCGCCTCCAGCAGAAGTGACAGCCGCCCGCGGGTCCGCAGGGGTGAAGAACGCGGCGCACGCCTTCCGCCAGATTTGCGCCGCGGCGGCCGTGCGCGCCCTCTGGAAGGGCTGCGTGCCCAACGTGCAGCGCTCGGCGCTGGTGAACCTGGGCGACCTCACCACCTACGACTCGGTCAAGGGCTCGCCTGGTGCGCGGCACGGCGATGGTGGTGACGGCCCCGTCACGCACTTTCTGGCCAGGTGAGCGGCGCGCCATCGGCGGGGCTGGCACCGACCTCGACGACTGCGGCGGCGTGGTGGTCCCGGTCAAGCGGGAGCACCGCGCCGTGCGGTTTCGGCGTTTGCGGATGGACGGAGCCGCGGCGCCGGCTCTGGTTGGTGCGGGCGTGTGTCGGTTGTGCGGAGCGCTGGTGGTGCTGAGGTGCGACATGGTGTGACCCGCGTCTGGTGGTCTGATCCGGCGTTCCGTGCTGACCACCGGCCGTGCGACCTCTTCTGACCCTGACCTCGTCCGTCTGATAGCTGCTGACCCTGACCCGGCCCGGCCTTGATCTCTGCCGATCCCTGACCTCGTCCCGTCTGACAGATACCGACCCTGATCCCATCCGTCTGACCTCTGCCGACCGGGGAACTCTGTCTGTCTGACCTCTGCCGACCCTGACGTCGTCCCATCTGACCTCTTGCCGACCCTGAACCCGTCCCGTCTGGGCTCTGCCGACCCTGACTTCATCCATCTGACCCCTCGACCCTGACCCGGCCTGACCCCGCTCGCCGACAGCGTGGCCTCGGGCCTGGTGTCGGCCACCCTGGGCACGCCCCGCCGATGTGGTCACGACGCGCGTCATGAAACCAGCCCACCGACAGCCGCGGCAGGTCAGACGTCCACTCGGCTTGACCCGGACCCGGCCCCGGTCGGCTGCCGGGCTCAGGGCAGCTGTGCAGCAATGTGGCGACCGGACGTCATGGTTTCTGTTCGGTCGTCTGTTTTAAGTTGGGTTGATAGAAAGATAGGTAGATGAATAGATAGGTAAATATATAGTATATAGATACGTGGAAGATAGAGGTAAATATTAGATATCATAGATACTGGAAGATAGATTGAAATGAAGACAGGGGCATGCTGATAAATGATAGTAAACCCATTAACTACTTGCGTGGAACTCGGGCAACCCAACAGGCCAACGTCCCCGCTCGCCTGTGCTGCCGTCGGTGACGAAGGCGGGCCGGCCGACCGACTGTTTCTTCTCCGATCCGCCGCCAGGGGCACGCTGTACCGCAACTCTGTCGACTGTTTCGTGCGGCTGGTGCGGGAGGAGGGCCTGCTGGCCATGTACAAAGGGCTTCGTGCCCTGCTGGATGCGGCAGGCGGCCGTGGAGTCTCACCTTCTGGTTCACGTACGAGAACCTGCGCCGCGTGTGCGGCACGGGCACGTTCTAGCGGCGACCAACGCGCGAGGCGCCCAGGTACGCCCCCCCCTCCCCCCCTCCCCCCCCTCTTGCCAGCCGACTCGGACGCCTGGGTGGCGGCAGCCGCATGGGCTTGTTGTGAGGGAAGGGGTCACGTAACGGTGCTGTTGAGCTGGGGGCGGGATGTTGGTTGGGTGAGTCGGGGTGGCCTGGGCGTGGCGGAGTGTTGTTTGGGTAAATGGGGGTGGCCTGGGCGGGGCAGTGTTATTTGGGTAAGGCGGGGTGGCCTGGGCGGGGACAGTGTTGTTTGGGTAAGTCGGGGTGGCCTGGGCTGCGGTTTGGATGTGCTGGCTTTGAGGCACGGATTAGAGGCGCAGTGGTGCGCGGCGGGAGGACGGGCGTTTCTCACTGGCCCTCTTCTGATTGTTTTCCTCTCTTGCAGATGGTCCCGTAACGCTGTACACGCAGCTGTTGAGTCTTTTCAGCATAAATGCACGTGCGTTGCTCATACAGTATACGTCGCCACATTAGTGCAGGTGCAGTGATGTGGAGGCGCCAGCGGTGCAGTGATGTGGAAGCGCCAGCGATGCAGTGATGTGGAAGCGCCAGTGGTGCAGTGATGTGGAAGCGTCAGCGATGCGGTAACCGGAGTGGTGGGTGTCCTGGCACCGTAGTGGCGCCAAGCGGTGTGGAAGCACTGGTGATCAGTTGGGATACACGAGGCGCGCAGGAGCCAGAGCAGACGCGCTGGCGTTGGGACGAGCACTACACTGGAGAGCACTGTGCACTGTCTTTTCTCAGGGCAGACTGAACCAAGTGCCATGCTACATCAAGACGTTTGTGCAATGCATAGACACCCACCGTGCCGTAACAATGCAACTACAAACTACAACCCCTGCAGTCGCTCCTCCTCAGGCGTAACAGAGGCATCATTTTAGGGGCGCTATTGCGTTCTTGGCTCGGGGACCAGCGCAGTTCAAACGCGATGGTGATGTCCGTCCTCCGCGCCGGGCGCGCTCGCGCCAACACGGGCTCGGCAGGAGGCGTGACGAGGAAGAGCCGCCGGCGCCACGCCTTGGTCGCGCAGCCAGGGGTCTGTGGCGACTCCGGGGGCTCGCGGGGCCCGACGTGCCTCGCGGCTGGCGGACTCGGTCCTGGTCGCGCGGGTTGTTGCTTGGGTCGCGGGTGGCATGGGCCCGTCGCGCCCAGCAGTTTATGCCGAGCAGTGGCGCGTCGTCGTTTGCTCTGTTGTCGGTCGGGTTCTCGAGGCGGTGGGTAGATAATGCGATGTGGTAGGTGTGGTGGACCACTTGGTCGACTTGGCAAATGTACTACAATGTAGTAGAATGGGTAGTAGAATTGGTAGCCAATTGGGCTGCGCTCGTTCAGGTGTTATCTGCCTCAGTGCCATGTCTCGTCGGGCTCCGCCAGTGTCCGCGGTCGGGGGGGGGGGGGGGGTGGGAGGGGCATCGAACCAGCCCTCAGAACACAGATGCTGTGGTCAAAGTGCTGAGGGGGGGGAGG
>NW_023597055.1:2778597-2843248 GCF_011947565.3 Pollicipes pollicipes
CTCGGGTGCAGAGTAATGAGGAAACTTACTGCTGCACAGTTGCTGGGACATCCTCAAAGACAGCGTTAAAATTACTCTATTTTTTCGAAAGTTGGTGCGGTCGCTGCCACACCTGCCACGCCGCGTTCTCCACCCACGCGCACCCCGTGACACAAGCGGTAAATCCGTCCTGCCCCCTCCCCCCCCCCCCCCCCCCCGCCTCCCGACACCTCCCCGGACACTCCTGCCATCCCATGCAGAGCCCGTCGCCGCCTCGGTCGCCCAGCGCGACGACGCGGCACACCGTCCCCATGGCAACACTGACGTCACGTTCCAGCAAGCACCTGCCCCTGAGGCGGCGTCGCTGCTCGTCTCGACAGCGGCGAAGGCGCCATTCGGCCGCCAGGGGGTATTGACGGGCACGGCCGCGCGCTGCCGGGGCGTGAGCCTGCCCATTCATGAGTCAACCTGACAGGCAGGGGCGCGCTTGCCCGCGGAATGAGATGGAGTCGGGGGTGGTTTGAAGCGAGTAGCAAAGCTCTGGTGTAGAAAGCTGGATTTCCCCATGGTCCGCGACGTTTTGTCCTGCTCTGCTCTGCGTGTTACCCGGTTGGTGAGGCCGGCTGAAAGCAGATTATCTGATCAGTGGGCTTTCCTGGGCTGGGTTGTAACCAGGGGCACAACCAGGGGGAGACCCCCCCCCCCCCACCGCCCTCAGGCCGCTTTTCTTCTACTTGGTCATCATCGATGACCCCTTTGGTTCTTGTATGAGTGCTCACTTATCTCCGTCCTCCACCCTCCCTGAAGGGCCCATGGTTGCGGGTTTGGATATTACCAGGAACCACCATATACGGATACTGTGCACCTGGCCAAAGGTGTGGGATCATGAAGCTGGGGGGCCCGAACCTCCTGATTTACCGACTTGCACCCAGCCATTGCAGAGAGCGATCCCCAACTTTTCACATCTTGCTCATCTCACATCATTGCAATGCGGAGAGAATTATGTGAAAAACCGAAGCGCAGTATTTAACGTGACATGATACCGACCCTGAACTTATATGGATAACTGCAGATGAATACCAGCACGCCATTCAACCTCATGCATGAACTTTCAGTGCATACGTGCAAGTCACCTCACATTTCTACAACGGCCACATCGCAATGCTGGCCAGCGTATGCTATTGGAGCCATGGTGCTCGAGACACCATTATTCCTCGCTCTGATTCAAGAGAACCGGCGTCCTAACCGGTCCTTGCCACACGTCTGCCCCCCCCCCCCCCCGATCTGCTGACAAGCTTGGTCCCATGACCGAGCCATCAAAACGCCGGTAATGTCCTCTCTGGTCCACACACGTGAGGCTGTGGCTGGTCCATGCTGGACCCGGGCCTGCCAATGATTACAACCATCGTTTGCAGGTCATATTCATGTGTCCAGGTGAGCTATGTGATATCCATGAGATCCAGATTAGCTTTGCGAAACCTGCATAGCGTTGAGCGGGCATTGAACACCATCGGAGGCTGCAGCGATGACGGAGGTAAGCTCCACAGCCTCAAGATCTTAAGGCTGGCGCTCTGCCCAACCAGGACACGAAGGTGGGCAGAGGTCACACAGGTCCCGAAGAGCCAGGCCCGCGAATGTCGCGGCTTGAGGCCTCTCAGAGAAGGCCCCTCACGCCCCATCAAGATCTTTCGGACGAGCGTGGGCCGCCAACCTCGCCACAAGCTGCCGTTCCTCAGACGTCAGCCTCTAGAGCCAAACAGCGGCGTCTTTCGACAGCCACTCTCAAAGCCGCTAACGACCGCCTTCCGGGCCGCCAGTCTTTAAATCCGCCAGCGACCCCTTCCGGACCCTAGCCTATAAAGCCGACAACGAACCCCTCTCGGCCACCAGCCTGTAAATCCGCCAGCGACCCCTTCCGGACCCTAGCCTACTGAAGCCGCCAACGAACCCCTTCGGCCACCAGCCTTGAATCCGCCAGCGACCCCTTCCGGACCCTAGCCTATAAAGGCCGCCAACGAAACCCCCTCGGACACCAGCCTGTAAATCCGCCAGCGACCCCTTCCGGACCCTAGCCTATGAAGCCGCCAACGAACCCCTTCGGCCACTAGCCTTTAAATCCGCCAGCGACCCCTTCCGGACCCTAGCCTATAAAGCCGCCAACGAACCCCCTCGGACACCAGCCGGTAAAGCCGCCAGCGACCCCTTCCGGACCCTAGCCTATAAACCCGCCAACGGACCCCCTCGGACACCAGCCGGTAAAGCCGCCAGAAGCTCTTCTCGGACCAAGTGGACCTCTAAAGCCGCCAGGAGCTCTTCTCGGACCAGGCGGACCTCTGAAGCCGCCAGGGGCTCTTCTCGGACCAGGCGGACCTCTTAAGCCGCCAGGGGCTCTTCTCGGACCAGGCAGACCTCTAAAGCCGCCAGAAGCTCTTCTCGGACCAGGCGGACCTCTGAAGCCGCCAGAAACTCCTCTCGGACCTGGTGGACCTCTGAAGCCGCCAGAAACTCCTCTCGGACCAGGTGGACCTCTAAAGCCGCCAGAAACTCCTCTCGGACCAGGCGGAGCTCTTAATCCGTCAGAAGCTCCTCCCGGACCAGGTGAGCCTCTGGCGTATCCCACGACCGAATTCGGACCCCCATCTCCAACGTCATCGCCGACGACTTCCGAAGTCCGGTCCCCAGTCACTAGACAGTGTCAGAACCGTGCCTGGGCCTCAATCTATGACCCTTTAATGACACCCTGGACCCAATCCACCGCGCTGGTCTTTCTTGGACCATGTCCCCCGCGCTGGTCTCTCTTCTACCCAGTCCATCACCACCGGTCCTTCCTGGGCCAAGTCCTCCGCGCTGGTCTTTTCCCACCCAGCCCACCGCCACTGGTCCTTGAACCATATCCCCACGCTGGCCCGTCTCCCCCCCCCCCCCCCCCCCCCCCAGTCTCTTATCACTGGTCCTTCTTGGACATGTTACCCGCGCTGGTTTCTCTCCCCACCCAGTCCACCGCTACTGGTCCTTCTTGGACCATGTCGCCCGCGCAGGTTTCTTTCCGGAGTGCGACCTCCGATGCCACCGTCGTGGTCAACAGTGGGCTGCTTCGGCTCCCACTTCATTCATCCTGCAGGACGCCGACGATAATAACTTTGGATTGTTTATTGACGCATGCATTTGTCAGCCATTCATGAAGCGGAACCCCAACGCTGTCGTGGGGAAGGGAAGGGGTGCAAGATTGGTTGCATAGTAACAGATCTCCTATGTCGGTCGCAGGTCGGACGCGCTGACCCACGCGTGCTGCTTGAGGCCTCGGGGTCGCTGGATTGCTTCAGGTTCCTGTCTTTCGGGGTTCGTTGGCTAGTCCTGGGGCCCGTTAGAACCCGAAACACTGATACCACATCGTGATTTTGTTGCTATTGGTTTTCTGTGGGCTGCTTAATCGTCGTGGCTCACTCTGGCGTTTTAGTTTAGGTTCGCGGAACATTTAGCCGTTATACATAGATAAGATCATAGATAAGCTGTCGTCACATAGATAAGACAGTAGTGACAGCCTTATTCCTCGGAGAAAAGCATGTGGAATGGAGATATAGATGGGCTGATATTTCGGCAACATGCCTGTATCGAAACAATGACAGAAAAAGTACACTGCACTGCACTGAACAACGAACTGTTAGCACCTTTTAATCATCAGTGCGATAGATTTATATACCGTTAGTGACTTGATTCAGTGACAGACAGGTAATTTTCAGCATGCCAAGTGTTTGTGTGAGAGGAGGGAGAAAAATCTCCACAGTTTGCCGAATTTGCCTACTCTACAGTTTAGCCGACGTTTCCTCCATTCACAGCCGTTACTCTTCTACCTCTGTACCAGGTACGCTGTAGGTCCAGCATACATGGTATAAACTCATGAATATGGCATAAATCCGAGGTTAAATTAGAGTTTGTGGATACGTTACAGGAATCCATATTTGGGATCGGTCATAACATCAAGACCTCCCTCGACCACTCAAAGCTCCATATGGAGTCCCTAGTGGGCAGACGGGGGGGGGGGGGGGGGGGCACAGCGCTGCCTAGATCGTCTAGGGTTTCTGGAATGTCTGGTCCTCTGGTGTCTCCGCAAAAGACTCCTGACGCATATTGACAATGGAGCCTCGCTCTCACGTTTTAACCAAGGAGACCACGACTTGGTTGTGCTGTCATTAGGGCTTGGCGTTATTGGAGCTTGGATCTTGTCGTCCTAATGCAGAGTGTGCAAGAAACTCGGTGATTATCCTCCCGGCTGGGCGGCTGGGTGGTATAAAGGAGGAGGGGTATCCCGGGGCGCAGCAACATCTTCATTACGCATAGGCATGTGCTAGATACTTTGAGCCCAAAAAGCTTCTGGGCTCCCCCTCGCCACTTTGATGGGACGACCCCCAACCCGCTATAATTGTGACCATAAGAACCAGAAGTTCATCGTCCGCTATTTTCGTTCCATGTGAGAGATTGACGCTCGTCACCCCCTCTCCACGACGAGTTCGACGCCGCTGATCTCCGCTCCACGAACGAACCTCATACCGCCACCCCCTCCCGACGACTAATTCGTCGCCGTCATCCCGCTCCGCAAGCGAAGTTCATCTGCCGGCACCCCGCGCCCCATATGCGAGGCACGGCGGCCGGTCTGCGGCGCGGAGTGCGGAGAACTGGGCCGGCGGCGACGCCATATGGCCGGGCAGGCGGAACACGGCCGCGCGCCGGCCAGCGCCGCTGGTCCGGCCGCCCCGGCGCCGCCGGCGACGGACAGATGCTGCCGGCGGGCCGGCGGATGGGCGGGCGGGCAGACGGCGCGGGAGGAGGACGGCAACGGGAAGGGGCAGAGGGGTGGGCAGACGGGCGGGGGACGGATGGACGGCGGGCAGACGGCGCGGGGTGAGGGACGGCACGGGGAAGGGCGGACGGGCGGGGACGGATGGACGGCGGGCAGACGGCGCGGGAGGAGGACGGCATAGGGAGGAGCGGAGAGGTGGGTGGATGGCAGACAGACGGTGCGGGAGAAGGACGACAAGGGGAGGGGCAGAGAAGTGGGCGGATTGGCAGGAGGATGGATGAACAGGTGGCGGGGTTGGGGGTTCGGGAGGGGGCGGGTAGGGCGAATGAACAGGCAGACTGGACGACAGACGGCAGACTTGACATACTGGACAGACTGGCGGGGAGCGAGGAGGGACGAGCCGACGATGAAGGTATGAATAAACGGATAGACGCGTTAATGGTTAACGGTTACGGACGGTTTAACGACCAGGGAGCAGACTTGTCGTTGGTTTAAAGGAGGAGGACGGTCCACATAAAGCTGATCGGTTTTGATTGAAAATAGTTGTGAGCCGAATTATTCCTTGAATGAAACTTACGTTTCAACTAGTGCTCTAAATGAGTTGCTGATTTAAGCAGATTGGTGAGATGGATTCTTACTTTGATTCTGGATCAAGCATACTAGTACCTGAATCATGATTGAAATTAAGAGGAATGCCTTCAGTTGGCTGCACATAAAAATTTACGACACCACTGTTAGCTTTTCGGAAACCGATCCTGCCCAACGACTGAACTGTTAGAAGTTTGAGGGCGTCAGTGTCTTACCTACCTCCCAGTACATTTACCAAAGCATTGTGCGTTTCCGTTGGTCGTACGAAACAAATATATGCATTCTTTGAAGCGGTGTTCGGCATCTACAAATCATGAAGCTGTTGGATAAATGCCTTGAAGTGTAGCATAGCTGTACATAAAAGCTTTGGCTTCTCCTCTTTCTCAAATGCCTTGCACGTGTATTAGGCCACTTCCTAAAAATTTGTTTTCGTGCAGTGGTCTGTCTTAAGTGGCTATAAATATCCAGCTAAGTCTCGAGCTATGGCAAGAATCCTTTGAAAATTCACTGACACATTGGGCTTGAATCCGACTAAGTGTAGCCATTGTTTGTACAGTTGACTTGAAGGTTGTGATCCAATCAGGCTGTGTTCGGCAAGAATCGGATGCAATCTCTGCGCATCACGCTAAAATCTAGAGATTCGAATGAAATTTCTGCACTGAAACTAGGATGCTTCCTGATTCCAGCCCCTGAGTTTCAATGGAATAAATCAAAAGTCCGTTGGAGAACGGATGGTTGGATGGACTTGTAGGCGTCCTTACAGCTGAGTAAACAAACTTTGAACGGATGGAAGGATAAACGGGCCGGGGTTGAGAGACCAGTTGGCAACCGTCCAGATTTCAGGCCCACTCGCGCCGGCATTCGGTGTGGGAAGTCTGCGCTTTCCAGTATGTTTGTATTCCGTTTGTCTAAAGCTCCTAGTGTCGAGGATGTCTTCATCTTGGCTTCCTTCGTACGCGCAGCGAAGTGATCGCGGTCGTTTCGCAGTGGCAAGGGCATTAAGGCTGAGCAGCGCATGGGTAAAAACAGTATCGATTACCGTAGCACGTTGCCTCTGCTAGCATCAAAAGTGCCTCACTCATAGCTCATGCGCTGCTTGAAATGCTGGATGCATAATGCAAGTGACCGAGCTAGTCGTCGCCGCCTAGTAATAGCTAGCTGACGCCCCAACTGCCCGGCCCCGGTGCTGGCATACTCCTGTGCGTATGGCAGAAGGTGGCAGGGCAAAGCGCGGCATTTTTAACGGATGCAACATTCAGGAACGCTGTTTCGCAAAGCGAGTAGGGGGAGTTGGTAGATGGGGACAGGTGGGAGAGGGAAGGGGCTGAAGCCCCCGAACTGAATTGAAAACTAAACACCATGTGACACAAATGTTTAAAGGCTATGTGCTTCCGAAGCAACAAAAAGTGCATTTTACTTTTGCAGTTGTATGCGTCACACATTGTTTCGAGTGACATCAGTGACAATTCAGGGATAATTCCATCATCTACTAGATGGAGCATCAGTACAGGAACCTTGTCGATTATTTTTTTTTTAAAAACTACGAAAGAAAAAAAACTTTGCAGCCGGCGCTGCTCATCACTTTTCGTCTCTTTCTCACGTGTTAAGAACCCGTCTCATGTTCAAAGAGAGGCAGAACAGCTCATCCAGCCAACGGCGCCTTTTCTCGACAAGTCTTAACGATGTGGATATTGACATTAAATGACATGAGTGGAAAATGCATGCAACAGGCTTGAAAAACAGTCACACAGTCTGTCGTTCAAATGACCTGTAATTTTGATAATTCTGCCATTGAAGAATTCTTGCTCGGTCGCTATGTCGCGCCAGATTTTTCAGCGCTCTCCGCGGTTTCGCGTGAGCGCGTGGAAACATCTTAAGAAAAAAAAATATTTGTGCTCCTGTACCTCTCCGTTTCCTGTACATGTCACAAATCAGTTTGCGGACAAACCTCAGCACCGCGAAGAATCGATAAGTGCTGCACCAGATCCGTCAATTATTGCATGATCACGTCTCAAAACTTGCAGATTCGATCTTGATCAATGCACTGGTGCAACGGATTTTTTGTAGGAGCCAAAGAGCCTGTTTTGCTCCGTGAGAAGTCGCTGCCCGTTTCGTGAACCACGTGCTATGAAAAACGCACGTGGCTGTGTTTTGCATCAGTGACGAGCGTGCAGACCTCTCATACGGCATTGTGCTGGGCCGTACGTTGACAACCGCACCTAGGCGAGGAAGATGGCAGCCTCCGAGGAAGTCGGGAAATGCGCTGTTTCAGCACGGGCAATACCCGGTGTGATTGTGGCAGGATGTATGACATCCGGGAGAAATGTGGTTTCTGATGACATATTTCTGTAAAGAAATATACCGATGATCAATAGATATGCCCTGAACTGCTGTACTTGAAAACTGCTGAAGCCCATACATTGCCGGTGAAAACCACCGACACGTAACAACTTTGACAACCCGATGTCAGCACATTGCCAAACTGGCTTAGTTCCTCGGGCAGTTAAGGTGGTACGGAGTCTACAGAACCGCGCTCAGCGGGAGTGCAACTCGCGTTAGTCCCATTTTGCCACCAACACCTCGCTAACTAACAAACGCATAGCGCAGAGGGTTAGGCCAGGTCAGCAGAGATGCATGATAACCTAGTTTGACTAGCGCCTCAAGATGCATTTAAGGTCAGTTATTGTCAGCATGAATGTTCTCAGCTCACAATGCCAAAAGCCCAGCAGCCCATGACCTTTCTTTCTTCTGTTGTCTTCGCGATCCCACCCTCAGAGTGTAGATGGCTAAATGTGAAATAGAAATAGCAAGGAATCCGTCCGTTGCGTTGTGAATCCCTTGCGTTGTTACGCTGCGTTGCGTTGCGTTGTTAGCAGTCTGACGCTGCGAGGCTAATGGTGCTATAGGTTGAAAGCTGTTGGCGGTGTTGATGAAGGTTAGTGTCAATGCGCCATTACAACCAGAGCTCACTTCTGCAGCGGCATTAGAAAGCTAGCCGCATGGCCGTTGTGAAAAATGTTCAAACGAGGGAGGGCGGAGGGTGAAGCGTTCTTGTGTTATTTAATATCCCGCTCCGATGCTTTAACTTGCAACGGTCACGCAAGACAGCTCCGGCGCTCTGCCCTACAGCGCCACACTGTTGGGCTTGTGAATCGGCACTCGGCCGGCAGCCACGCAATACTCGCGTCTGCCTCACTCACCACCGCCCGTCCGCACCACGCGCGACCTTCCGTGACCTTCACGCAGCGCCCTGCCGCCTCCCGGCAGCCGTTTTATCGCCGCGCCGGATGCCTGGCCGCGTTCAAACCGGACGCGCGCTGCCGCCGTCTGCCGGCCGTTGGTAACCGCCTCGGGCGGCAAACGGGCAGAAAGCGAACACCAAGGGGCCCGCAGTGCGCCGGGACTTCAACAGGGGTGTGGCCGCCGGGGGCGATCTCACCACCTGAGTGTGAGTCAGCGGCGGAAGCGCGCCGCCCCCGGCTGACCGACCGGCTCGCGCTGCGGACATACTGGTTTGTGGAAGTACGCACGGTGACGTACAGGCCGTCGGACTGTCAGTGGTCACCTTTCGGCGAACGTTTCAAGGAAGGTGGGGAAGCGGACAGCCAGAGCCGATGAGCGGTGTTGGGGCTAGGTGGGCGATATCGTTCGCAAGTGAGGTCGTTTTGATTTGGCCCAGTTATGTTTGAACGCAGCCAGCACGTGAAAGCGCGTCCCCCGTTTACATGCCCGCGGCTTGAATACACCACGCTCTACGCGTCAAACACCGAGTGGTTTTGCTCATGAGTTTCCTGAATGCAGCTGCTTATCTTGCCCGGCCTTTCCACAGCACGCCGAAGGCACCGGAGTCATCAGAAGACCAATCAAGGCTGCCATATTTCCGCTATCGGTGATTCAGCTATTTGCTCACGGGCTGCTCAGTTCCGGCGTCATTTAGAGGGTTTGTCCCATTGGTTTATTTGATGCTAGTATATGCCTGCAAGCGATCACTAGCACCACAGGCTCGTGGTGCCGCCACAGCGTGGGATGGGGACCTACGTGACTTTACTTTTAGGAATTGAGCATAACTCTGATGGCATGGATGTTGTTTTCCTCTTCAGTTAGGGGAGGGGAGAAATCCGGCGTCCCAGGTTTAAGAAAAAAGTGGGTCAAATCCGAGAAGACACCCCTTTTTGGGATGTCTTTGGAGAAGTTAAAGCCTCTTTTGACTGTTAAGCCCCCTAACTGATTTTGCGGAACCACATCCTTGCCTGATGAGTGGGTCTGATCTCCTAATTTAGATGTCATTTTGACAAACGTCCGCTCTTTACGTGGGGTTATTCCTGCATAACTGGGATAACTCTATTAAAGGGAGTGTTTTACATTTGTGCGGTGTTTGAACTGAAATAATCATTTGAAAATCATTCGATGCAGTTCACAGCCTTGCGCTTCTTGAGACCTAAACCACTATAGTTGCTGGGCAACAACCATCGGAGCAAAACAAATCGTTCCACTCCTATCCTTTGATTTTAGTGCCAGCGTTACGCCGCTGTTCCGCATCGCGGCGCTGTTTCGTAAGCCGACTCACTGTGTGGGGTGGTAAACTCTCTGTCGCGCCATGTTCGTTGAATCCTGGAACTGCTATTCCCAAGCACAGTTTGCCTTCACTCAGAGTACAAGGAAGGCGAGCTGTGGTGTTTCAGCGGGCGCAGCCCCTCTGAAAATATCGACGACCGTCCAGGTTGCGTCCGTGATGCTTGTCATGAATCGCAAGCACGGTCACTACTGCAGCCCAGCCAGACACCGGCGGTCGGTCGTGAGGACAGCTGGCCTGGCCGACGCTCTCCAAAGACGAAACCACTTCGACCGCCACGCGATCGCGCGACCCGGAAGCTGCGAACGGCTCGCCTCCAGCCGGCCCAGCCGACCATGACACGGGCGTGCGGACGCGCCGGCGGATCTGGCAGCGCCAGCCGCCGCGTCTGGCAGCGCGCCGGACACGACTTGTCTGGCGCAGGTGTGGAAAGTTTCCGGGCCAGCGCCTCGCGCTGGCCGTCAGATGCACGGCAGATTGGCGAGACCAGGCGGGCGAGACGCGACGACAGGGCAGTGAGCTCGATCCGCCCGCTAGACGAGGCAGAAGAAAGCCAAACGGCCGGCCGCGGCGAATTAGTCACGCCCCGCGCGCGGGGCGGCTGCTGGGCGTTATCGATTGGTCGGAAAGTTTCTGCCGTTTACAGGCCATGAGGAACGACGGTATGTTGCGAGTGAATGCGGAACTGGCCTCTAGAAAATGGGGGCGTGGACACAGCGCGTGTGCGGAACGCAAATCTGCTCGGAGAATAAATGGGGATTTAAGTACGTTTATGATCGATCGCTGCTCCTAGGCAAGTGTTTGGCGGTTGACTGCCTTAAGGCGAAATCTTTTAAATTTATTTATCAATGTCGTCAGAACTCCTCAACGGGCCAAAAGCCGGAGGAGACATCCTAGGCTTCTTCCCAGCTCTCAAAAGGTTGGGTAAAAAGCCCCTCCTCCCCACTGCGGTGGAATCCATCATAGCAGTAAGGCGGGGAATGCTGTCTGGCACGTGCAGTCGTCAAGTACTTGAGAAATTGAGGTTTTGTCGACAGATGGCAAAATTGGTCTGCCGTGCTCGTGGTCTATTTAAGCATGTGAATGGGCAGTAATCGGTATATCAGCGAATAACGACGCATACCTGAATCATGAATGATGTCCCGCTGTTTGACGCAAATCATGCCATCTGCACCTTTCAAGGCAGGCCTGTTTTTTCTGTCGAGATTAATGTGGACATCGTTTTTCTGCGTGTCCTGCACCAGGGCCGATACAATCAATAACATGCTAGCCAGGTTACGTTAAATTGGAAGCATCGACATAGATCTGCCCATCTTTCTCACGGAACAGTGATATTCTACAGTGCGACACGTGTGGTGCAGAACAGCGCATTTTGCTGCATTGAACTACCTTCCTATGGTGATCTCTTGTGTTGGTCCCAAAAACCCATGACGAGCCCCCATAAGTCTGCAACGCCCAAGCAAGCCGGGAACAGTCACCATTAATCGCTACTCCTTATATCGGTTCCGCATTTTTACGGAGGTGACTCGATGCGCACTGCGGACCGGTGACCAGTGTCACGCGACGATGATACATGTGCAATCGGCTGAGGGGCACGTTCGAGCGCTGGAGTACGCCCAGCAACCATGAAACACGGACGAGTCACCAGCTAGCATGGCGTCACCCGAGCGACCGGCCCCGCAAAATGGCTGCTGCCTGCTCCAACACACGATATTTGTCGATAAACGGCAGTGATGTGCTCACGTTCCCTTTGGCCCTAATTCCCATTTCCGTATTTTTTAGAACCCAACGTGTCGGCTCTCCGAGCCATTCGTGAAGGTCACGTGACCGTCCCGCCGTCCCGTTTCATTGATGACCATATATGGTCAACTCGTCGCTGATTGGCTGACGGCAGCACGCGGCGCCGGCCCAGATCGCCGGCCGGCACCGAGGTAAAGTCAGGAGAAAATTCTTCACGAGCCTCACTCCTGTGTCGAACAGTGGACGTCGAGGTGCCCGGTTCTAGTCTGTGATATTTATTCCGGTAAGTGAACAGTGCGTTCAGTCTCTGGCAGCAGTGCCACCGCTCGTTCTTGCTGGTGATCTCATCGTGCTTGCGGGGTGGGTGCGCCAGAGCGTAGGCGGGCATGCATTTCTAGATTGCGAGGCAGGAATGTATAGGGGAATTGGTGGCTGCAAATGTGCTGAACTGTTGTCCAGTATTTGGTTCTGATCTGCCTGTGGTCCGTCCTGCATCTCTCCGGTATTCTTATTTCACATCTGGTTCACCGGTGCTGAGTGAGACTGAATTAGTCCCACTTGTGATCTATGGGGGACCCTGCAGGCCATTCGTCAAAGGGCGTTTCACCGAGGGCTGTTGTCCGCCGGGCCGACGCCTTCGGGTGTTTAAATTGTTGGGTTCAGTCCTATTTTCTGTATCGTCTCCTACCATGTGGTATGGGAGTGCTTTCTTGACTGTTGCGGTGTTATAGAGCCTCTTGCACCCCCATTTTGCTGCGGTTTCAGCCTTAATCCTTACGCAGGGGTTTGGAGACACGAGTTTTTCATATTCGAGTGATAACTGCCTTGGCTGTAGCGTTCTATATCTGAATTTGTTATAAATGATGTTTCGTCGGACAGCGCTTGCGAGTTTCAGCCGATGCAATCTATGCCAATACTGAACAACGTGAAAATTTGATTTGTGGTTGATCAGCACATCTTTCGCGTCATCCGAGTCCCTGGTGCGGATTCATATTCTCCCGCCCCTGCCGCGCCCGCCAGGCCTCGCAGACGTGGCGGCCGGTGGGCGTTGACCCATCGATTTCCGCCCGGCGCGGCCGGCCGGCCCGCGCGCCGCTTTCATGCCCATATAAGGAGCGGCGGCGGAGCGCCAGCAGCCGGCCGGTGATTCAGGCCGCCGCCGCGCGCCGGGTGACGTTGACCTTGGGGCGCGGCCGGCCGGTGCCGCCGGGGTAGGGGGCATCCGTGCGACGGACGCCGAGCCCGCGGGTGGCCTGGTCCCCCTTGCCCGCCGCGAATAATTGTGGAAGGGATAGGATTTGCGGTGGCTGGGGTAAAGTAGTTGGCAAGATTGGAAGAAGCCTGTTTTTGCACGGGAGGTGATGCATTTTCTGGCTGGATTAAATGAGGCTTAGGTGCTCACTATTGGTGTCTGTCAATCTGTTGCACAGTACACTCTGACAGGTGTTGGCCAGTTGTCCTAACAGTTTGTGTTTCTCTGCAGTAACTCCGTAACTCCGCAAACATGTGCGACGACGAGGTTGCCGCTCTGGTGGTCGACAATGGCTCCGGCATGTGCAAGGCCGGCTTCGCCGGAGACGACGCGCCCCGTGCCGTCTTCCCCTCCATCGTCGGCCGTCCCCGTCACCAGGGCGTGATGGTCGGCATGGGACAGAAGGACTCGTACGTTGGCGACGAGGCCCAGTCGAAGCGAGGCATCCTGACTCTCAAATACCCGATCGAGCACGGCATCGTCACCAACTGGGACGACATGGAGAAGATCTGGCACCACACGTTCTACAACGAGCTGCGTGTGGCGCCCGAGGAGCACCCGGTGCTGCTGACTGAGGCCCCCCTGAACCCGAAGGCCAACCGCGAGAAGATGACCCAGATCATGTTCGAGACGTTCAACACTCCCGCCATGTACGTGGCCATCCAGGCGGTGCTCTCGCTGTACGCCTCTGGCCGCACCACCGGCATCGTGCTCGACTCTGGCGACGGCGTGTCCCACACCGTGCCCATCTACGAAGGTGAGCAGCAAAACCATGCGTCTCTACTTCATGGCTAAGCCGTCTGGTACTTGTGGTAGGATAAGTAATAATTTCGGGATGCTGTGAAACTTTTCTTTCAATCTCTCATTTATGTCTACCGAGACGAAGCTTTATATTGCAAGTAACACGTGCACTAGAGTTGGATGTATGTCATACATTCGTAGAACATTACCGAGTGTTGTCTTACCCAAGGTGATGATATGGCGGTGCCATGACATATGTGTGCTTGTGTTTCAGGTTATGCGCTGCCCCACGCCATCCTGCGTCTGGACCTGGCCGGCCGTGATCTGACCGACTACCTGATGAAGATCCTGACGGAGCGCGGCTACAGCTTCACCACCACCGCCGAGCGGGAAATCGTGCGCGACATCAAGGAGAAGCTGTGCTACGTGGCGCTGGACTTCGAGCAGGAGATGGCGACGGCGGCCAGCTCGAGCAGCCTGGAGAAGAGCTACGAGCTTCCCGACGGCCAGGTGATCACCATCGGCAACGAGCGCTTCCGCTGCCCGGAGGCCCTGTTCCAGCCGTCGTTCCTGGGCATGGAGTCGTGCGGGATCCACGAGACGACGTACAACAGCATCATGAAGTGCGACGTGGACATCAGGAAGGACCTGTACGCCAACACGGTGCTGTCTGGAGGCAGCACGATGTACCCGGGCATCGCCGACCGCATGCAGAAGGAGATCACGGCGCTGGCTCCGAGCACGATGAAGATCAAGATCATCGCGCCGCCGGAGAGGAAGTACTCTGTCTGGATCGGCGGCTCCATCCTGGCCTCGCTGTCGACCTTCCAGCAGATGTGGATCTCCAAGCAGGAGTACGATGAGTCTGGCCCCTCCATCGTCCATCGCAAGTGCTTCTAAGCGCTATGTTTCCGGTGTGATTGAGATGCTTGTGGATGACTCTTTATTTGTATCATGAGAAGGTGTATTTTCCGTTACATCCAGTGATGTTCCAGTGAGCATTCCGATTGCAAGTGAGAGCATTCCGACTCGATGGGGCCTATTGAACTGCTTTGCCGACATGGGGCTCTAGGAGGCCGTTTGACTGTGTTATTTATGTTGTAAATGCCTTACTTCAGATCTTGTTCCAGCTTTTGACTAGCCTAGGATCTGGACTTTGCATGCCACTGACGGGCGAGACGGCGGTCTCGAGCCATATTCGTTTCCATCGATTCCGCTGGTCAAATGTCAGGTGTAACGCCGCACGAGCCTGCCGATGATTGGTAGGACCAAATACAGTCTTTGTAATACAAATGGTAAACCGCTTGAGATGGCTTTCGGATTTTGGAATGTCTGGTGGCGAGGGTGAGCAATGACAGGAATGGAAGTTGCTGGCTTCCACTTAAGATTCCTTAGTTCGGGATGTGTAACCTCCCGAAGAGAACTTTTTGAATCGTTTTGGTTTGGAGGAAAGCTAAGTGGAAGAAAAATTCGTCTCATGAGAACTGTTACGGCTTCTGATAGGTTTTACCGCCGGCGTTCGATATGGCAGCGGACGCTGAGGGAAGGACAGGTGGAGAGGCATAGCGGTAGCGGCGAAGTCGCGGGGGTACGGTAACGTGGCGGTGCGGCCGGAGATAAAATCGCCCCGGTTCGGAGGTTTTTCGGCTTGTTCTTTGCGATCGGAACCGCTGTTCATTCCAGGAAAATCACAGTTTTTGGTAGGCCGTTTAAACGGGGATATTGAAGCGGTTAAATGGCGTTATACTGCGACGATATTTCTGGAGGCCGGTTTCATACGCGTGAAGATCTTAAAATGGACCACATCCAATATGCGCAAACATTTCAACAGTCGTAAATAATCTTACTCCATCATAAAAATAGCGCAGTTTTACAACGCAGATCGGTTTTCCTCGGTGTTTGTCAAGTCATTAATACGCGTATGCAAATGTGCCAGTTGCGGTTTCCAAGTGCGGCCCACTATGTAACTAGCTCCACGCGTTTAGACCGCAAACCTACTGAAACGTCCGCTTATGCGATGAGCTGTTTTGTTCGACAAGCATGGTTAATAGCGACACTACCGCGTGCCTATCTACTACTACGCATTGAGCCAAAAAAGGCCGGAAGTACCTGGAAGGGCGGAACGCGCGGTCGAGCAGTGATCTGCTTTTCTATACGCCTACAAAATTTGTTGAGACAGCACGGTGGATGTTCTGCGAAAGCGAAGTACACGGCTGCGTGCAGAGTTCCCAGTTGTTAGCCATCTATTAGTAAGCTGTAGTTTGTCGCCAATTATTGGATCCTAAATTTTGTGCAAAAATTATTTCATAAGCGCTTCTACACGGTACGCCAGCTCACGTGTTTCTCAAAAGCTGAAGAACGTGTCGAGTTGAGCTTTTAATGGAGGCCTGGTAAAGGTGGGTGGTAGTTTTGATAAGTAATGAACATTTCACATCGTTGACCTCTTAATTTTGGTTGGATCTTCCAGTTGGATAGACAAGACGTGGCTGATGCTCGAAGACAGGTGTCGTGCCGAAGTCCTCTTATATCAGTTCCCCTCGCCCCATATTCGGCAACTGCAGCAGTAGACATCCACATCTGTGACGCGTTCCGTTGCAGCAGTTCTTTCGCATGTTTTTTTTTTTTTTGTTGCCTTTCCTGTCCAGACCACGTCATGTCCTGAAAAACACCATTGTTGCATGGACGTGGTCGAGAGCTATTAAATGCTCATTGACGGACAAAGTACAGGGTGCTTTAGGTGAAATGTTATCGTCAATTTCAAAAGGGCTGTGGTATGCAAAAACATATTGCATTCGCACGTTTTTTTTTTGATATTACAGATATCTGAAGATTTTTTGTAAGGGTCAATTAAGCGATGCATACGAATTGGGCAGCTTGGTAAAAACATCTAGGACAACGCAGAAATTTCACACGAAACGGAGGCCGCAACAAAACGGCGTGACAAGCGCACTGGAATACATCGCTGGCGGCGGCTGGAACGGAACTGGGGCAGCAAGGGCATCCAGCGTTGGCGCGAGGCGAACGTTATATTTGAGCGTGGACCGGTGGAGCCTACTTGAAGCAGAGTTTTCTTCGCTAGAGTGGCGATCAAGACATGCTTGTGAATGCATGAAGAGGAAGACTTTCCATAGCTGTGTAAGAGAGTTTGTTCCAAAACTTAACAATCCTGACGCTGACTTTTTGTCTTAGTTTTATCTTTCACTTTTGGCTCTAGTTTACATTAAGGTCTCCTTGTTTGATTCTTGACAATGTTGCACAATGTATTATTATGTTTCGTATCCAAGCGATAAGCAAATCAACCTGTACACGTGAGTCATGTCGTTCCCCGGTCGTCGTTACGAAAGGAAACATAAGTTAAAGGATCTCAACTTCGTTTGGTCATCGCAATTTATCAGACTTTTGCCATTCTAGCGCCTCGTTTTGGCCTTTTCTCTCTCTCTCTCTCTCTCTCTCTCTCTCTCTCTCTCTCTCTCTCTCTCTCTCTCTCTCTCTCTCTCTCTCTCTCTCTCTCTCTCTCTCTCTCTCTCTCTCTCTCTCTCTCTCTCTCTCTCTCTCTCTCTTCCACGTCATCTTCAGATACTTCTATCGGAACATCAGATCTCTAGTACTATGCTTCCGATACTGCTAGTAGTACGTCCCATAACAAAATATTATCCTAACATCGGATTGGATCAGGATGTTAATCAGGTCCTGCAAGCATCTGATTATCACACCAAGCAGCTTTACTCGCACTTTTTAAATCGATATTTCAAGTGAAACACCGTCTAGGGTTCATGATCATTTGCACATTCCTTTGCGACAATAACGTCGACTTTAATGCTTATGGTATGTGCGACTTATGATGCACTTGAGATACATTATGGCATGTTTCCAGATATGATGTATGATGTAGATTACGCACACACCCACACCCACACCCATACACACACACCCACACCCACACCCACACACACCCACACCCACACCCACACACCCACCCACACCCACACCCACACCCACACCCACCCACCCACCCACACCCACACCCACACCCACACACACACACACACACACACACACACATGCATATATATATATATATATATATATAGCTTTCATTTTTCATAATATATATATATATATATATACATATATATAGCTTTCATTTTTCATAATATATATATATATATATATATATATATATGTCAGTAACATGAGTTATTTACAACTTTCATGTATTCGGGTACCAAACTCATCGTCATCTGACGTTCAGTTCAGGAACAGCTCTCCTTAGGGTAGGAAACGTGCACGTTATACGCTTTCAAACATCATGCGTTTTCCTTTGGACGCGTTTTAGCAGTTTTCCGGGACATTGAGGCACATCTTCAGGTGTGCAAAAATGAAAATGGGCGAAAATCGTGAGCGCAAATCTTTATATGCGGGAAAGCGCCTTCGTCACTGGGATGAAATGTAACGCGAAAAGTTTGTAAAAATCCCAACATACGTCCAAAGGAAAACGCATAATGTCCGAAAGCATATGATGTGCAGATTACATTTCCCTGATGACATCTGCTCCTGAACTGAACGTCAGATGACGACGCATTTGGTAAAGTAGGAATTCGGCACTGCTTGATTTCATGTCATTGTTGGCTATAAAAACCACGTGTGACAGCCTTCTCAACAGGCCTTAAGACCCCTTTACACACCCACGTCGATTCGTCCTCGATTGCAGCGATTGTGCTGAAAAAGACCTCAAATGGCTTTCGCAACTACGATGCGACACCATTGTCCGTCGCTGTTTGCTACAATGCCTGAGCCGGAAACGTCAGATTGTCGGCATTGTCCCGCATGCGCGGTAGGGTGATCTGAAAACAATCCAGGCGCGGCTGCTACTTTTCTGCTTGTGCCACTTTTCAAAAGACAGGAGCGCTTGTTCTCTTGTTTGCAAGTTGCCAAAACCAACGTAAGTCGCACTTGGTTGGTGTTACGGTCGCGTATGCACACAGTCTTTAAAGCGAACCCGCCGAGCGATTGGTTGACCTCTGTTAGTTCTGTATTTTACTACAAATTACAAAAATAATGCTAGTAGCGCTCGGCGCACGGTGAGGATAGTATCTGTAAAAGATTATGTCAACATTCTAGCAATGTTATATTTCAATTAGCCTTCACTATCTTTGAGTACAATCCCAAAAAAGTCTTCCAAGGCTTTTCGTCAAGTCCCTTTGATGTCCAAACTCCGTCCACGAACATTTGGCTATTTTATACAACAGCTATTTAGCATAGCTATTGCAGGCACAGAGATGCCAGCATTACGAACAGTCCAGGATGGCAAAGGCAAAAGATAGTCCGCGTTTTTCCCAACAGCGGCAAGTGCAGCTTTCATTTTTCGCACCAGCGTGATCGAGGTGGCATTCGACCGCCAACTCGATGACAAATCAAGATCAGCGGTTCTGTCTGTCATCAGCAATGTCACATCCATCAATCGCGACTCCGCAGAAGATGCTCCAGATGGGACCTCGGGCGGCCCAGAATGCGGCACCGCCAGCACCAGATCCGGCGGTCGGACCTGCTGCAGGCGGCCGATCATCCGGTCGACCTTGTCGGTGGCTGCCGGTGACGCGTCCTGTCTCCAGTCCGATGGCGGTCATGAGCTCCTGGAGGCTCGCTGCCATGTTCGCGTGGATGGAGTCTTTGTGGTGGTCGCCACATGGTCTCCACAACGTGAAGTTCACAGGCGACAGGACAGGCGAGTGAGAAACCCACAGCGCGCGAGTCTTCAGGATGGCGTGCCTTCCAGGACAATGCTTCTTCAACGATTCCAGCGCGGCCCGTGCCATGTGCGCTATCGCACCATCCTGCTTTAGTCGCCAGTGGTCCTGATCGGTCCAGTGAAGTCGTCCCACGGCACCCTGGACAGGGCTTCCCAGGGCGGAAGTGATACTATGCTCCGGGGTGGTGTTGACAGTGCTTCGTCCCTCTCGTCTTCCAATAAGCATATTCAGTGCGGTCACGATTTCGCGAATGTGAGGTCACCGCTTGCTATCACTGTTTATGATCATGTTTTGCCACTGAATGGGCGTTCAAGTGCCACCACCGTCTGGATTGTGCGATACATATACTTGTCACGGTTGAATAAAACGCGGGCTAACTTTTGGCTGTGTCACCCTGTACCCGTTTTCCCTTTGTTTACCTGCATACCTTTTTAACATATCTACATCTTACCACGACATTGGTGGGATGCTGATGTAGCACGTCAAGGCAAGCATATTGTTGGCTATTCTACGAAAGCTCCCGAAGGGCTGGACAGAGAATTGCAGGAGAGTCCAAATCTACTCTTTGATGCGCATATACCGCTTCGTTTCTAGACAGTTCAGACAGTTCAGACAGACAGTTCAGACATCAGACAGTTCAGACAGTTTGGACAGTTGCTAGAGTGCAACTGTTCTCCGCGAAGGAGCTAATGGCAACCAGGATAAAGACAAGTGTGTTTTTTACGAAAGAACATATGGGAGCATAACACACGGGAGCACATGGGAGCATTTGCTCAAGGCCGACATTTTTGCAAAAGGACTGTAAGGAGGGAGGATCCGATTCTGACCGTTCGAGAAGTATGGATATCAGGATGCGAGGCAGGGACGAAGTCAATGGAAAGGGCCAAGTGATAGTGCCCCTCCCCCCAAACCCCCGGAGCCCAGAGGCTTACACCAGATGCTGGGCGATTTCGCATACATTTGGTCCAAGTTCGCAGGATTTCGCAGGCAATTTGTATTTTGCCCCGTTTCCGATGGGAGAACTTTGTCCGTGTGCCTGATCCGAGGACATTCGGAATCGGAATCCTGGTCATGACTTTCGCGACAAAAAAAAATCGAGAAAGGCAGGGTACAGGGTCTGTTGCATGAATAAACCAACAGGAAATGGACTCCAGTATAGTTTAAAAAAAACAAACCAGTCTGAACTAAGATCCAATGTTTGAATTTTGCGAATGGACGGCGCAAATCAGAGACCAACATCAGAAGCCAGGCAGCATGGCTGGTGCTGCCTCAGCGGAAGCTACACGGCATACGACGAAATCAGCACCCGCTCCAACATGTGCTGTAGCACGTCGCCGGACAGACGAATGAAGCGAAGACGATTCAGAAGAACAGAAGGTGAAGCAAGACGATTCTTAGCTCCAGTTTAACAAGACATCACGAGGCGGCCTGTGTTCAGGTGCGATCAGCTGGGTCACATTGTCGGCCGTCGATGACATTGTCGGGGAAATGAACACCACCGGCTGCAGTCAACAACATGAGAGAGGATCCATACCGCAGTTAGATTGACCCATTGGGTTTCCCACAGTCCTGATCAGAAGCAGCATGCTTGGGATCGGGCTCGGTGGCTTGCAGCTGTCGCGGTGGCTTAAAGCCGAACGTTTCCGCTTTTCCAATGGATAATTGTATCCGGACCGTCAAATTTATAAATTTCATATATTTAAAGTGACTCGTTAACTATCTCGTCAGTGACACGTTCCCCGCTCTGGTCCGAGCGTACACTGTGAAGTCCCGCCTGGCGTCGGTGGCGCTGTGGCGATCTGCCTGTGGTGAGCCTCGCTGCAGGGGATGGCACTCGGATGGTGCGGGTCCTGCCAACTTGGGACGTTGTGTAAACCACGAACCACGGGGCTGGCTGCTGTCGCACTCAGATGGTGCGGGTCCTGCCAGCTTGAGGTGCTGTATGAACCATGAACCACGGGGCTGGCTGCTGCCCGTTTGATTAGGTGGCGCTGGCAGGCCTCTAAAGCTGTAGCACATCTTCTCGGAAGGAGGATGTCCACAGTGTTCGCTATCGGTTGACGCTGTGCCCAGACGAGCTCGGGCGAGCCATCCCTCGTGTTGAGAGCGAGGCCGACTGTGCGCAGCGTTGTTAGCTTAGTTCACAGAACGGCATCGCAGTACGGAGGCACAATAACACCTGGGCAGTGGAAGGCTTCTTAACACGTTAAGTGTGCGTGTTAGCGTGGAGGGGGGGGGGGGTAGGAGGCGCACGTAATCAGTCCCCCCACTGATCAGACATTTCCCCTTTTATGCTTACAATCATTCTAGCCCCATTTTGCTCTTGTTATGCCAACATTATATGCTGTAGGTAATTCGCCCCGTCTTTTGTTTGATGTGAACACAAATCGTAAGTATAAAGTGCTCTCAATCCGAGGAGAAATATAAATTTTGGAGTAAGTTCCAGGTGAGTCCATATTTGCTATCGGTCATGCCGTCGGGTGGCTCCGACTCAAATTTCCTTAGAAAGGGGCCTGCGCGCGACCTAAACATTATTACCTCATTTTCAAGTCAAGTATTACGGAAGCACCCGTTTTTTAGAACAAGATAAATTACAAAAAAACACCAAAACAGCTTTCTAAGCTCGATAATGCGCAGCTCTTTTTCTGAAAAGCAGCTAAATGCCATGCTAAACGTTTTGAACGTCATGACATTAATGCGCGCTTTTTTTTGTCCGCCGGGCAAACGTGCTCAACTGACTACTAATAAAATCGGACTACTCGTGCTCAGCTGATTGCTAATAAAATCGAGGAATGAGAGTGCAGCTGCGATGGAACCAAGGCCAGCGGGATCTCAACACCTCTGTCTGCTTGTTTTCACCCCCGGCATTGACCGCCCATCGGCGATGTCGTCCCATTACATTTAGAAGCCGGACATCACAGCCATAACTTTTTTGTAGTCAGGCCATTGAAAACCATCGACCCGTGGGAGGGTTTTGGAAGATTATTCTTGAAGGGGCAACTCTCAACACATTACTCAACGCTTTTCATGATGCAATGGACATTTGATTTGCAACTGCTCATTCTTCAGGCGATTAATCATTGCTGCGCAAGACTTTAAGTTTGCATACTTCTGGATGGGCGCAAATTTCATGGGCTTTGTCTCCTATTCCATCAGAAATTAACACTACATCAATGGCTTCTTTCTTGTCAATCCTGCATATGTAAAAAGCTGGTGGAAACTTCCACGCAGAGGAATCGGTCCAGAATCCAAGTACCAAGTGTTCAAAGTGCCAGGTATTCACCATGTTCCTGTACTTACCAAATTCACTGTTCATGGGCCCCGATCGCTGGTCACAGTGCTCCATTGCACGTGGAGTGGACGCCGAACATCCAGTGCTATGGGTTCGGCGATTTCCGGTCCCTGAGCCATTGGTGGCGTTTAGCAGCACGGCCCTCAGCAGTTATTTAGGCGCGACGTGATCATGAATAATCTTTTCATTTGAATGCATGTCGGATTTTTCAGCGAATAACAACCGCAACTTACACAAGGGGACCATTTTAACCAGCTCCTCTGTCCTTATAGGCACAATGTATGGTTTGAGAAGTCGGTCTCTGCCGCCCACCCTGTGGCAGACCCGAGTGCATCAGCAGCCCGCTCTGTGACAGACCCGAATGCATCAGCAGCCCGCTCTGTGTTAATCGAAAGTACAACACAAAATACCGGAAAAGGTACGGCAAAGGTACGGCAGAAAGTGCGGCAGACGGCACGGCAAAAGGTACGACAGAAAGAACGTCAGAAAGCGGATCAGAAGGTGCGACAGAGAGTACGGCAGCCAGGATATGCGGCAGCAAGTTGTGTACCGGTGAAGTTAGACTCGGTGACTCGCACAAAGCACGCAGAAAGTGCAACGCTGCTCTTCCGGTAACAGCGTGAGTAATCTGGCACAATGGTATTGAAATTTACGCGCCATGGCATGCCGCTGGCGGCTAGTGATTGGGAATAACATTGGGTAAAGGACTGCGTTCGATGGTCACCGAAATGCCACCGACCAATGCAACCCGTAATGCGCCTTATTTCAAATATCGTCCGATTTGTATTAGCAAAGCAGACACCTTGTATGCATATGGCGTGGCATGCAGGGCTTTAATGCAGCGGCTATGGAATTAAGAGGAAGGGTAAGAGAGCAAGACTGAGCCATCGTGGGAGGTCTCCGCTGCCGGGTCTCACCCTGTGCAGGAGCGCTTCTTTGAGGTTTGTGCGAGTGCCCGGGTCTGGTCAGAGCGCCCGGGTTGGGTTCCGGCCAGAGCGGCCGGGCGGAAGCCCGGCCAGAGCGGTCGGGAGGGGGTCCGGCCAGAGCGGCTGGTTAGGAGTCCGGCCAGAGCGGCTGGTTAGGAGTCCGGCCAGAGCGGCCGTGAAGCTCCTCGGGCCCAACGGCGACACTATGCCCCAGCGACGCCCGGCTTTATGAGGATTAGAATGATGCAGTGCGAGAGGAAAGTGGACGGATGCCAGCGAGGCGTGCGCGGTATCAATGATGCTGCAACGGGCGACACTTCTTTAGAGGTTTCTCCGAGCTCGATCTGAAACTTTGGGGTCATCAGGATGCATACGAGATAGATAATGTGTGTATTGACTGGCTGACGTACATATACTCATTCCCACTGACGTGCTGTGCAATCGTAATGCAGGGATCTAGACAAAACAAAAACCCATCCGAAATTTTCAAAGCGCCGTCGGGCCGGGACATCTGCAGGCCGATGAAATGGTTCCATGCCCGTAGCAGTATCGACCGCAACGACTATTCAAGAAACATCAACGCCACCTATATGCCGTATTAAACATCACCAATTCCTGAAATGGGAAAAGTAATTTTGGCCACAAGTGGTAAGAAATGCTGCTACTATTGAAAAATATATTCCATTGTCAAATTTGGTAGTTCTTGAAGGAAGGTTAGATGGCGCAGATGGTGTGATTGCGGTGGCTTAACCACTGGCAAAGGAAAGGAGGTGGCACCGGGTTCGATGATTAGGACCTTGGAGTAACCCGCGTGTCCATAGATTTGTTAGTCGTATTTGACGTTTAAGACTTAATTAGTCATCTCTTTGTATCCAGAATTTTACCTCAGGTATCTAATAATGCACCATGATTGTATCGAACCGTTATCAACTTGAGGCATTGCACTTCTACTGCCTTTCAGGCGCATGTATCAAGCTCGTAGCCTTTGCATTGTCTTATTGTTGAATACAAGTTAGCGCCTTTTAGACAATTCATACTTATGTTAGGTCATGTAAGACAACTTGATGCAGTTGAACTGCCGATTTAAACATTGTTATCAAGCGATGGTGTCTCATATTGATTTGAGGTGAATACCTTTGTAGTCTATTGTTTTTTAGTTGCCTAGGGATTAGCTGCATATCATCACCCGAGATATGCGATTTTCATTACTTTGCATTTTTGGAAGACTCATGTTATTTTTAGCTGACATTTTGCAGTTTCAGCAACTGCATGCCAGCTTAAATCCTGCATGCTTGCAGAGTCATGTAGATGTCACATATTAATAGTGGTGCATCAGCTGCGGTATAAAAAATAACAGGAAGGTATATGTCTAACAAGTGTTTGCAATTGTTTTGGTTATTGAGGCTGGTCTGGCCACTGCCACAATGTCATACCACATTTTCTCCCCATGCTGATGAGTTCCTAGCCAATTAAGTGAATGTCATATTGATTCTGAAGGTGATTCTATCTGCACTTTGTGTTACATGTGTATTTGTGACTGGTTGAGTCATGCAGCTCAGATAGATACTGTTATAAGTATAATATAACCTTGTAATCCCAGAAAGTTTGCCATGATTTTGTGAAGGTGAAGCTCAGTTCAGTAAGTTGGAATGCCTGGTGCTTTCTAGCTGTCTGGATATGAATTTCCAGATGCATTGTCCAATGTCCAGATGAAATGCTAGTATTATCCATTATATCAGCCAGGAAATGCCAGTAGCCATGCATTAGGTGCAGGGAGGTGTGATAACATCCATAAAATATGGTGGTGTAGTAAGTACTTTTGTAAGCTTATGTATCCAAGAAACACTAGGAGATATTATCAAAATGCTCATTCTTTCTAGCAGTGCTACTGGTTGCCAGCAACAAACATCGATTTAGTAAATGTCCTGGAGCCTAAGGCCTGGCAAAGCAATGAGTTAGAAAACCCAAGGCATGTGACAGACAACACATATTCTAAGTCCAAGCAAACTTTTCAAATAAATGACATCAAAATAATCAATCACGCAAGCTCCAACATGTTAATGCCTGGTCTATGACACTGCTAAGGACTATGTGAAACAGGTAGCCAAACCAATAGGTCTGGATGACTCAGACTGAGTATAAAGGTAGAAATAAAGTCACCAAGGGCCTCAGCGCTGTCTTTCAAGCTCTGACATCCTAACACTGTATGCATGGAACCATGCTTAGAGCTGTACAAATTACATGCAGCTTAGGCAAAAAGTTTTGATGATCCATACTCAGCATGAGGTGAGAGACTGACATACTCAAATGCATCAGCTTCGAAGCCATGCACTAATTCACCATTTTTAAGTGTATACTACATAAAAAGGCTGCTTGAATCACATCTCAAGACAACATTTATGTTATCATGCATTTATCAACAGACATATCTGCAGCAATTCTGACCTCTTGGGGCCAACACAGCCTTCTGCTGTTGCCAAAAAAGTGTGCCAAAGGTTGGTGTTTGTTATACTGTGCTCTATTGCCCTGCATTTGTCTGTCATGTGTTGCCCCATTGTCATGCACCTTCTCTGTGAATGTGCATCCCCAGGTGTTTATTAAAGCAGTTCCAATGATGTAATGACAAGCATTGTAAGGAGCATACACCGTTGGAAGCAGAACCTTAACATTTTCACACAAAAGGCAACTGTTTTAAAAATTATGAAGCTTTGTGACCAAAATTCAAGCATCTTGCATTTAGTATTTCAGAGGTCATTCCTAAACCATCTAGGAGCCGTTCAGGCTCCCGCCATTTGGTGAAGTCGGTTTTGCTGCCATCTGTCGGAACCACGTGGTACTGACCAGCCGGTCGCCACCATTCTCCAGCGAAATATATACGCGCGGCCACAGCCGCCAGCCTCCAGTGCAGAGCACGTACGGCGGCGGCGGGACGGGGGAAGAGGAGGAGAGGGAGGGCAGCCAAGAGCTACCATCTCGGGAGGGGCGATGTCCGGGTCCTGCGTCAACAACGCGGGGCCAGCTGTGGCTTGCTGTGGGCAGGCCTTGGCTCACAGCGCACGCAGTGGACTGTCGTTGACGCGATTTCGGTCTTAACCTGACTGCGCAGATAATACATTCGCCACCTATTTCGATACCGAGCCTGTAGCCGCTGCACCCTTCGATGTTAAAGCCAGTGAATTCTGGTTTGGGACCCGATCGGGACCCGGCTTAGGTCGTCTGAGGGGACGCAGTCCCCGTCTCGTCCCCCGACTTTGAGCTCATCCGTGGCCAAGGTTCGTCAACGCGATATTTGCAACGGAATGGCTCTCAAGCAGAACACGCACTGAAAGTTATGTTGGTTCTCGTTCACTTATCCCCAGATATATGCCGAAGCATGGGCGTAAAGCACACTTCCACGCTCATTTGCTCAACGTCGTATGCATCCGACTGCTGACGGTGTCCTTGTTGTCGCTGTTGGAGTCCTTGTGTCCTTGTTGGAGCGGCCGGGGCGACGAGCGGCGGTCAGGGCACGCGCCTCCAGAGGCTCCCAGGCGCCGCCGCCCCTCTCCACCCCTGCCTTAGCCGGCGTCGGCTGCCCACGGCAAACTGTCGCCGACCGGTACGGGTCTCGATGGACGAGTGAGCTTCTCACAGGTCTGCGCGCTGCTCTGCGTTCGGCGTTCGCGTTGCGCGTCTGGACGTGTGATGTTACATGAGGCGTTCACGTCACAGGACAGCGGGCGTGCAGGGGGCCGCCCGCGCCGGGACGTGCTGAGCGGCTCGGCTGAGCAGCGCTCTTGATTGGCCCGCTCCGGCGCCCATGGGGCGCACGCCAGGCGACATGAGCGCCCCTACCGGCGTGGCGGACAAGCTGTGGTTCAAGTACATGCTGTCGTGCGGCGCTGCGACCTGCGCCGAGCTAGGTGGGTGCAGAGGCAGCGAGGGAGCTGACTCGCTTAGTCAGTGTGTGTGACTCGGTGTGCGGTGGTCGGCAGGGTACTCAGCTTGGGCCGGATCGTGGTTTACCACAGCTGCGTGGTGTTTTTTTGTTTTTGTTTTAGCCACGCAATGCCGTGGTTTTCGTGCCCTTTGTAGTTTTGGTTCAATTTTTTTCAGCTATTGTAGTTTGGTTCATTTCTTTACAGTTACGTATCCCTTGGATCTAACCAAGACACGTCTTCAAATCCAGGGCGAGGCTGCAGAAAAGAAGGTGAGGAACTCCAGGCCTGGCCGGTCCTAGGTCACTTAGCCTTGGCACAATACTTTGCACTTACCCACAGCCCTGCCAACGGTTGTTCATGAGGACAGACCATTCCAGGCGAAAGTCACTCGAAGGTACCCGGTTTGGTTCCCACCGCACGCAGTTTACCTGTTCCACCCGCTGGTGTGGCTGTTTCGGCGATGACAGAGCGGCTCCATGTGGCGGTCGGCCATACAGTGTTTATTTGTTATTTCTTGCTTCCCTTGCATTCTTATCTTTGTCTTGCAAACATTTCCGCGCACGGGAATATGTATTAGTGTCTCCGGCGAGAAACTTGTGAGCATCGCAAAGGCCTATGGCAGCATTATTTGCCAGTCTACCACTTTGCCTCCGTTCCTGACGTACGTTCGGGTATTCGGGTTTGTTCTGGGACGCTTTACCATTGTCATCGCCCTGCGCGTTTGGGCAATCCCCTTTGCGAAAAATTACTCGAGCCATGGCCCGTCGTGTTATGGAGAGGGATAGCTCTGCCGGTTGCGTGTCATTGTACTGTACAGATTTTTCCGCTGGCACTCAAACACCGCTGACAGTGGCACTCCACAACAGCTAAACCGTGCGAGCTGCGCCCACGAGCATGGTCACCGTTAATCCGGGCGGTATTCCAACACGACTCACTGTCCCGCAACGAGGGCCTGACCTCTGTCCATCCACCGACCCAGCTAACCCTGCTGACCCCTGCTGACCCCTGCTGACACCGCTGACTCCCGCAGATATCTGTTGACACCGCTCACCCCTGTTGATCCCTTTTGATCTCTGCTGACCCCTACTGACCCCTGCTGACACCGCTGACTCCTGCCGATCTCTGCTGACACCGCTGACCTTTATGGACCTCTGCTGACCCCCTTGACCCCTCCGACAGCCGGCGCCGTCCGGCCGACCGCCGCTATACCGGGGCTTCCTCCGCACGGCCGGCGGCGTCGTGCGCGAGGAGGGCGTACTGAGGCTGTGGCAGGGCGTCACGCCCGCCATCTACCGGCACCTCATCTACAGCGGCGTGAGGATGAACGGCTACGAGTGGCTACGTGACCGTGTCAGCCGGCCCGGCCAGCCGCTGCCCGTCTGGTGAGGGCCGTCTCACGTCGCGACCGGGCCCCGCCGCTCCGCCGCCGCTGTGTGGAAGGGCCGTGGCTGGCGTCGATCAGCGACGTGTGTGTGGCTGTAGCGGGTGCGGTGGCGTGCTTGGGGGTGAGGTTTTTGTCCGGGGTGTGGTGCTGACGTTGGCTACGAGGACCAGGTATCGTGCGCCTCTGCCACCGTACCGTCTCACCGCACGGTGACCATCAGCTACACCTGTGTGCGCGGCGTAGAACTGTTGTAGCCTGTCTTTATGATCACGCCGAGTCATCACCGCAGCTTGGTATGTTGAGATTTGTGAATCCAGCCGATGCTCGCTCCATAGTGTTGTTTAGCGAGCTCTTCCTCTTGTACTGAAAGTCAATGGAAATTATCAATGGAAAAAAACGTTGTCAATGGAAGCACAGCTCACGACGGAAGCCGTGGCTGTGGCCGATCCTGGCCGCCGGGTGGCGCGCCTCAGCAGGGCCGCCGGTGCGGCGCGGCGCCGCGTCCCCTCCCCGCCCGCGCCGGTGTACAGCGGCGGCCCGGCTGGCCGGCAGGCAGGCGGCGCTGGCCGGACTCGCCGCCGGCGGACTGGGCCAGCTGCTCGCCTCGCCCGCCGACCTGGTCAAGGTGCAGATGCAGACGGAGGGCCGCCGACGACTGCTCGGTCTCCAGCCCCGGTGAGGCCCGGAGCCCGGAGCCCCGAGGCCCTGGAGGTCCCCGAGGCCCGGAGGCCCGTAGAGCGGGCGGGGGCGGAGCATCTCCCGCGGGAACGCTGCGCCCAGGTGGGAGGCCGGCTCAGCAGACTGCAGGAACGCGGGCCCAGATAAGACGGGGATGCAGATAGAGACGAGGCAGCTGAGGGGACGGGCCAGCCCCGGTGGGGAATAGCAAGGAAAGGGGGGGAGGGGTAGTAAAGACTTGAGCCCGAGTGAGGGAGCGGGAGGCAAGTTGATAAGAGAGCCGATTGGGCAGGGTAGACCCGGGTGAGGGGTCGGCGCCGGTTCTGCGGCAGCAGTAACTCGAGCACAGCTGGGCCGTGTGACTCTCGCCCGGCATATTGCGCGGTGTCCGCTTTTCTTTTTCTTCACGCAAGCTGGACACTCGTGCCCCCCCCCCCCCCCCCCCCACCGCCGTTGCGTGTCTGCGTCACAATGACCGAACAGTGACGCCGCCCCCGCCGCCGGGCGGCGCAGGGCGCGCCTCCAGCAGAAGTGACAGCCGCCCGCGGGTCCGCAGGGTGAAGAACGCGGCGCACGCCTTCCGCCAGATTGTGCGCCGCGGCGGCGTGCGCGCCCTCTGGAAGGGCTGCGTGCCCAACGTGCAGCGCTCGGCGCTGGTGAACCTGGGCGACCTCACCACCTACGACTCGGTCAAGGCTCGCCTGGTGCGCGGCACGGCGCTGGGTGACGGCCCCGTCACGCACTTTCTGGCCAGGTGAGCGGCGCGCCATCGGCGGGGCTGGCACCGACCTCGACGACTGCGGCGGCGTGGTGGTCCCGGTCAAGCGGGAAGCACCGGCGCCGTGCGGTTTCGGCGTTTGCGGATGGACGGAGCCGCGGCGCCGGCCTGGTTGGTGCGGGCGTGGTCGGTTGTGCGGAGCGCTGGTGGTGTGAGGTGCTGACATGTGTGACCCGCGTCTGGTGGTCTGATCCGGCGTTCCGTGCTGACCACCGGCCGTGCGACCTCTTCTGACCCTGACCTCGTCCGTCTGATAGCTGCTGACCCTGACCCCGGCCGCCTGATCTCTGCCGACCCTGACCTCGTCCGTCTGACAGCTACCGACCCTGATCCCATCCGTCTGACCTCTGCCGACCGGGAACTCTGTCTGTCTGACCTCTGCCGACCCTGACGTCGTCCATCTGACCTCTGCCGACCCTGAACCCGTCCGTCTGGGCTCTGCCGACCCTGACTTCATCCATCTGACCTCGACCCTGACCCGGCCTGACCCCGCTCGCCGACAGCGTGGCCTCGGGCCTGGTGTCGGCCACCCTGGGCACGCCCGCCGATGTGGTCAAGACGCGCGTCATGAACCAGCCCACCGACAGCCGCGGCAGGTCAGACGTCCACTCGGCTTGACCCGGACCCGGCCCCGGTCGGCTGCCGGGCTCAGGGCAGCTGTGCAGCAATGTGGCGACCGGACGTCATGGTTTCTGTTCGGTCGTCTGTTTTAAGTTGGGTTGATAGAAAGATAGGTAGATGAATAGATAGGTAAATATATAGGTATATAGATACGTGGAAGATAGAGGTAAATATATAGATATATAGATACGTGGAAGATAGATTGAAATGAAGACAGGGCATGCTGATAAATGATAGTAAACCCATTAACTACTTGCGTGGAACTCGGGCACCCAACAGGCCAACGTCCCCGCTCGCCTGTGCTGCCGTCGGTGACGAAGGCGGGCCGGCCGACCGACTGTTTCTCCGATCCGCCGCCAGGGGCACGCTGTACCGCAACTCTGTCGACTGTTTCGTGCGGCTGGTGCGGGAGGAGGGCCTGCTGGCCATGTACAAGGGCTTCGTACCCTGCTGGATGCGCATGGCGCCGTGGAGTCTCACCTTCTGGTTCACGTACGAGAACCTGCGCCGCGTGTGCGGCACGGGCACGTTCTAGCGGCGGCCAACGCGCGAGGCGCCCAGGTACGCCCCCCCCCCCCCCCTCCCTCCCCTCTTGCCAGCCGACTCGGACGCCTGGGTGGCGGCAGCCGCACGGGCTTGTTGTGAGGGAAGGGGTCACGTAATGGTGCTGTTGAGCTGGGGCGGGATGTTGGTTGGGTGAGTCGGGGTGGCCTGGGCGTGGCGGAGTGTTGTTTGGGTAAATGGGGGTGGCCTGGGCGGGGGCAGTGTTATTTGGGTAAGGCGGGGTGGCCTGGGCGGGACAGTGTTGTTTGGGTAAGTCGGGGTGGCCTGGGCTGCGGTTTGGATGTGCTGGCTTTGAGGCACGGATTAGAGGCGCAGTGTGCGCGGCAGGAGGATGGAAGTTTCTCACTGGCCCCTCTTCTGATTGTTTTCCTCTCTTGCAGATGGTCCCGTAACGCGTACACGCAGCTGTTGAGTCTTTTCAGCATAAATGCACGTGCGTTGCTCATACAGTATACGTCGCCACATTAGTGCAGGTGCAGTGATGTGGAGGCGCCAGCGGTGCAGTGATGTGGAAGCGCCAGCGATGCAGTGATGTGGAAGCGCCAGTGGTGCAGTGATGTGGAAGCGTCAGCGATGCGGTAACCGGAGTGGTGCCGGGTGTCCTGGCACCGTATGTGGCGCCAAGCGGTGTGGAAGCACTGGTGATCAGTTGGGATACACGAGGCGCGCAGGAGCCAGAGCAGACGCGCTGGCGTTGGGACGAGCACTACACTGGAGAGCACTGTGCACTGTCTTTTCTCAGGGCAGACTGAACCAAGTGCCATGCTACATCAAGACGTTTGTGCAATGCATAGACACCCACCGTGCCGTAACAATGCAACTACAAACTACACCCCTGCAGTCGCTCCTCCTCAGGCGTAACAGAGGCATCATTTTAGGGGCGCTATTGCGTTCTTGGCTCGGGGACCAGCGCAGTTCAAACGCGATGGTGATGTCCGTCCTCCGCGCCGGGCGCGCTCGCGCCAACACGGGCTCGGCAGGAGGCGTGACGAGGAAGAGCCGCCGGCGCCACGCCTTGGTCGCGCAGCCAGCAGGGGTCTGTGGCGACTCCGGGGGCTCGCGGGGCCCGACGTGCCTCGCGGCTGGCGGACTCGGTCCTGGTCGCGCGGGTTGTTGCTTGGGTCGCGGGTGGCATGGGCCCGTCGCGCCCAGCAGTTTATGCCGAGCAGTGGCGCGTCGTCGTTTGCTCTGTTGTCGGTCGGGTTCTCGAGGCGGTGGGTAGATAATGCGATGTGGTAGGTGTGGCTGGACCACTTGGTCGACTTGGCAAATGTACTACAATGTAGTAGAATGGGTAGTAGAATTGGTAGCCAATTGGGCTGCGCTCGTTCAGGTGTTATCTGCCTCAGTGCCATGTCTCGTCGGGCTCCGCCAGTGTCCGCGGTCGGGGGGGGGGGGGGGGGGGGGGAGGGGCAGTCGAACCAGCCCTCAGACACACTGACTGCTGTGGTCACACGTGCTGCGGCTGGAGGCTGCGGCACTGTGCCCTCCTTGTGCCATTCACGTTTTCTACGTGCGGTATTGTTTCAGTAGTGGACTGTTGCCACGTGTTCATGCAGTTATCAGAGGGATGAAGGTGGATGAGCTTTTCATATATAGAGAGAAACAGAGCTTTTTTGGACTCGCGTACGAACGCCATCACGAATTGGCTATTGCCGCTGACTCACGGCGACGCCTTAGACCCTGGTTCGGTGGTGCTGTGGAACGCCATAGGTGCCTGTTCGGCCGCGCTGGAGACGCTGGGTGCCTGTTCGGCCGCGCTGGAGACGCTCGGCGCCTGTTCGGCCGCGCTGGAGACCCTCGGTGCCTGTTCGGCCGCGCTGGAGACGCTCGGTGCCTGTTCGGCCGCGCTGGAGACGGCCGGTGCCTCCCGACTGGTCTGTGCGCATGCGTATACATTTGTGCAGTGTACCGTTGTGAAGCGTACAGGGGGCGGTGCTCCATTGGAAATGAACCCCCTACGCTGTTTGTTTATCGTGCGCCACGTTATTGGGCGCGGGGTGGGGGTCGTTCCACGAGCATCTATAATAAATACCACCGGTATCGGGTCCAATGCACCGTGTGCTGCGGTTTGTTTGGGCGGAGCTCGTTTTGGAGGCATGGGTGCACCTTTCCGTTCCTTTGAGGAGTGGCGGAGCTGCGGTTATCAAGGCTTTTTGGCTTAGTCTTCGATGTTTCGTGGGCCGTAGTAACATGTATCGAGCGCTTGGATGTAACAGCCTGACTGATCGATTATTTCGGCACCTTTTTGTGGACAGTTCGCAAACGACCTGAACATTCTCTGTCCTTATTCACCACACATTTTTGGAACTTTGACTTTCACTTAGCCCCGTTCATTTCCGACCATCATCATTACCTGAAAACTCCCAGCCCCGTCTCTTATAATAAATGTACACACGGTTGTTCGGCTTCCAGATCCAATCAGTTTTTTTATTTATTTATTTGCGTCGTCTGACCGGAACTTCCAGATACATCAAAGGTCGGTAGCTGCGGCTTTAAAGCTCGCTGTCGCTATAATACCGCCTTCCACGTCGTCGGAAGTATTTTCTAAAATTGGCTGATTCGGTCCTCGCTTGTCGAGAACATCGCGCACCGTTCACTGCGCGCCTGAGAGGTGTGCCCTTTCAGCTTTTGGTTTCGCCACGTTCGGCACTCATTGTTGTCAGGTGCCTGCGCGGTGCCTGTTTGGCCTGTGGTCCGTCCAACGGGCGCCGGTCCGGCTCGTCCGCTCCACACTATTGGCCGGCCGCTCCGTGACGTCACGCCCGATGACATCATCGGCTGCTTGGCACCGGCCGGCCGCTCCGTGACGTCACGCCCGATGACGTCATTGGCTGCTAGGCACCGATAGGCCGTGTTTCACCACGCTGGCGCCAGGTATTGCGCCACGGTGTGGCACGGCGGCCGGTATAACACGGCGGGGGCGGCGGCCGGTCGTCACAACACGCCCCCTTGCGCGGGTCGGCGGACAGGGTCCGACGGCCGCCGGCGCCGAGAGTCAGTGAGTTGACGCGAAACTCTGGCTGAGTCCGAGTCAAGCCCGGGAGACCAGGTGAGAGGCATGGCGGCCGACCCGGCGTCCGACCCGGCGTCCGACCCCGGCCTGCTGGGGCGTCTGCTGCGCCTGCTGAACCCCTGGGCGCCCGCCGAGGCGGAGGCAGCTCAGCAGGAGGCAGCGGAGTCAGACTCTGTCCAGCGGGAGTCAGCAGAGTCCGAGTCCGTTCATCAAGAGTCAGCAGAATCTGAGTCCGTTCATCAGGAGCGGCCGGAGTGCGGGCAGGACCAGAGTGCGCCATCGGACGGCTCTGACTGCGCAGAGGAGCCTGGCTGCGCAGAGGAACCAGCCGCCGTGAGCGGGCCGTCACCAGCAGGCACGGCGCGGCGCCCTCCCGCTGAGCCCCGGGCGCAGGACGCCCCGCCGGCCCCGCTGCGGGGCAAGGGCAAGAACCGCAGGGCCCGCGGGAAGGGCGCCGGGCGCGGCGGCGACAGGGCCGCCGCGGGGGAGCGGGCCCCCTCCAAGAAGCCGCCCATGCGGACGGCACGTGACGTCATCAGCCGGATACAGTGGGACCGGAATCTGCCCGAAGATTACTTCGATATCGGCTATCTGGACAGGTGAGGCTGGCGGTGTCGATTACTCTGTGGATTCATGGGTTTGCCTTGAGGGAATTCAGTGGATTTACGTGATACTCTTGTTGCGTTGTCTTCTTGTGGCATGTTCGACCATCGTATTGCCAGCCCTGAAACAACACGCATTTGTTTTGCCAGAGTCGGTGATCACGCTCCTCACTACGTGGTCTGACAGACTTGGCGTCGTGACGGACTTGACGCCACGTCATGCGTGAGTTCGCACTCCGTGCGCGCGTCTAACCTCCCTCGCGCGCGGCAGGTTCCTGGGCGTGGTGGAGAAGCCGTTCGGCTCCTTCACGTGGGGCGACCTGCCCTGGCAAGACTACGACGTGCTCGCCATCCCGCAGCACCGCATCCAGTACTTCAAGTACCGCGACGTCGTCGTGTGGGACAAGGCGCGCCGCTACGACGCCGTGTTCGGCAGCAGCGGCTCGGAGGAGGAGATCGAGGCGGCCATGACGCGCATCGACGCCGAGGTGGAGGCGGAGCGACAGCGCCGCGCCGAGGAGGCCGTCGTCGCCGACCCGTTCGCCGACGACGACGACGAGAGCGACGACGGCGAGGTGGCGGTGGCGTTCCAGGCGGCGGTGCCGGCCGGCGTCGCTGGTGTTCCCGAGGAGGCGCGCTCCACGCACTTCCTGGCCGTGCGCGTGACGTGCGCCGAGGTGCAGCGCGCCGTGGGTGAGGTGCAGGCGGCGGTGGTGGCGCACGAGCCCGAGCTGGCCGCCTGTGTGATGCGCCCCACGCTTCTGCACATTACCCTGTGCATGGTGCGGTTGGAGGACCAGCTAGCGGTGGCCGCCGCCGGCCGCTGCCTGCGCGCCGTCATCGACGACATGCGCGAGACGCTGCGCGCCGACGACGGCGCACTGCGCATGCGCGGGCTCAAGACGTTCGGCGCGCGCGTGTTGTACGCGCCGGTGGCGCCGTGCAGCGCCTTTTCGGCCGTGGCGGAGGAGCTGCGCCTGCGCCTGGCGCGTGTGCAGGGCGCACGACTCACCAACGCCTTCGACTACGTGCCTCACCTGACTGTGCTGAAGGTCTCCCGGCCGGTGGCGCGCGCGCGGCGCTCGCGCTTCATCGACCCGGCCGGGTACGCGGCGCACGAGCACACTGACTTCGGCATGCAGCGTTTCGACAACGTGCACCTGTGTGCCATCGACGCCGACTGCGCGCTGGATGGGTTTTACGTCACGGAGAGCTCGGTGACGTTCTGAGGCGGCCGCTGGCTTCCCGCTGGCGGTGGGCCGAGGCAGCTTTGGCGCCTGCGTGGCGAACTGTGGCGCGCCGATGACGGTGCGGAGGTGTGTTCTAGTCAATGTGGGTTTAACGCGCAGCACGCAGATGTGATAGAAAGCTCCGTGATAGCCCAAGGTCTTCTGCAACATCCGTTGCCGTACCGGACTTGCAAGAGAAAAGGCTCCCACGAGCCTGCTACGTCACGTGGTCCAGTCTGTTGGTGTAACTAGAACAGTTCGTGCATACAAAAATGCGTGAGGGATTTGTCTTTGCGTTGACTTTCTGACCTTTGAACAACTCACCCTGGCGTCCGGCAAATAACACATAAATCCAAACACTGATCTTTTTGCAGCCGATGTCCTGAACCATATGGACTCTTGAACCACAGAGCCACTCACATGTGGTACATTGAAAACTGCTTTTCAAAACTTATACTGTAAGTCCTCTTTGGGAGGATGTTGCAGGGGCGGATCCAGAGGGGTGAGGGGGGGGGGGGTGGAGCACGGAGCCATTCCCCGCCCTTATACCCCGTAAGGACCCCATAGTCTCCGAAGCCCATTACCGGCCAAACACAAGCAGTTTTTTACACAAAGCGCAACAAAATTGGACGTCTTTTGGCTACCAGGCGACGAAGAACAGTCGAAAGCTAAAGTAAAGGGTCCACGAGTAGACACAAATTATTTTTCACCGATTGAAACGGTGGTGCATGGGTGGTTTTGAGACTAATTACGCTGCCCAGAGTCCCTACTCTTTTTCTGGCGGCGGACCCTACATGTTAACTTGCACGATCAATTCGATCATTAAGGAGCCTTCTACGTTGCCCTTGCTTGCTTTGCATTTGCTCGGAGTGCCCTGCGCCGTTACTGGAGCCCCTCCTGCTGGCGTGCCGAGACATTTTTTCGATCTGGGGCCTTCCACTGATTCTTCCCATTCGTCCGAAAGGCTCCATGCGCTATGGCCTGGGGCCCATATGTTAACCTGTCGGGGTATTCTCGGTGGTTCAGGGGCCCTTTGCGTTCGTCTCGATAAAGCCCCTTCACATTGGTCTAGGACCCCTTCAGTTCTCTATCACTTGATCAGAGCCCTACGCTCTTGTCGGAGGCCTGTCTGTCAATCTGTTAACCCTAACCTGTACCTGTGTCTGTTAATCTGTTAACCAAGTTAACCTGCTCGGGCACACTCGGTCGTAAGGTGCCCTCCAAATTAACTTGCTCGGGCACACTAGATTGTTTGGGGGCCCTGCATATTAGGTTTTGGTGCCTGAATGTGGAGCCTTACGCTCCTTTCGGGGCCATATGATAGGCCTCCCCGGGTAGCTCGATCTTTAAGAGGCCATCCACACCGGGTTTTAGGTATTCTTATATAAATGGAGGGCCCACGCTCTTGTTGGGGGCCATTTATGCCAACCTGCTCCGACGTGCCCGATCGATTGTTTTGAGACCCCCCTCCAACATTGTTTTGAGTATTTTTTATTGGAATAAATAGCCCTATGTTCTTGTCAGGGCCCATCTGTTTACCTGCTAGGGTAAACACGATCACCCCTGAGATATCCATGCTGTGTCCTGGGTACTTCTTATTAAATGGATCACCCTATGCTCTTGTCAACCACTACGCGTCTGGGAAACCAGAGGTACGGGATTCGATTCCCCGCGGAGACCGCCCTTCCTACCAGGGTGATTTTTGTTTTGGATTAGAGTCCTTTCGACCAGACATGATCATTTCAGGGCTATGGGATGAAGGAAAATGGTTAACGATGGGACAGACGTGCATGCGCCTGGGTGGCCAGCCGCCGAGCTTTAACCCGCGCATGCGCAGGTGCCCGGCCGGGGTCCCCCTTCCCACGGGGCTCTCGGCCCACTCGTGGCTGACGCATGCAGCCCGCCCCGGACAAGCGGGGGTCGCGAAGATGCAGAATGAAGCCAGATAGAGGATACAAGGGACGGATGTACCAGGGTGAGGGGCAGGCGACGCCATACAGCCTCAGCAGCTGAGTGCGTCGTAAAGCCCCAATGACCCTGACCTATGTTCTTGTCAGGGCCCATCTATTGAACTACTCGGGCCAGTGGCGGATCTAGAGACGAGAGGGGGAGGGGGGGGGGCACGGAACTACGTCCCCTCGTGCCCCAAGGGGGACCCATAGGCTCCGTAGGGTCCCCTGACCAGCCGAACGGACGCAAGCTTCTATAGCAAAACACAACACAATTGGACGTCTTTCGGCCTCAGACGACCAATAATAGGACAGGCGAAAGTGAAGAGACCGTAAGCAGACAAAGTTAATAATTCGCTGATTAAATGGGTGGTGAATAAGGGTCTACGAATATTTACGCACAAATTGTGTGCGCTTGCATCATATATCAAAATATAAACCTTTGCTTGCATACTTTTTCCAAGCAAACGCTATCCCTGACTTGACAGTGCGCCCTAACATTTGCGTACAAGCAGTTGCTGAGGACATTTCCCATGCGAGCATATGCTCGTATGGACATTTTCGTCACGAACACTTTCCGACAAACATTCCTCCTCGCAACCCTTATCCATGCAACAGCGTGGTGCCTGGCACCGCCTCTGCTCGGCCGACCTCGGCCGACCGTGGTGCCTGGCACCGCCTCTGCTCGGCCGACCTCGGCCGACCGTGGTGCCTGGCACCGCCTCTGCTCGGCCGACCTCGGCCGACCGTGGTGCCTGGCACCGCCTCTGCTCGGCCGACCCCGGCCGACCGTGGTGCCTGGCACCGCCTCTGCTCGGCCGACCTCGACCGACCGTCCCCGCCACAGGCTATGAGAGGCGAGGTCGTGTCGTCCGTGGACCAAACAGACAGTTTAGAATGAGACGCCTGCGTGTTCAGTCTATGCATATTGTTTCATCGCAAGCTTTTGCCGTTAGACGCATTTTCCTCGTGCTTTAATCTGGCGAACGTGAGGCATGCCACATTTATCCTACGAGCAATGGCCATCCGTGCTTTTGTTACACGCACTTTTATCCGTAATCCGTTCACTGCTTGGGACGGGAGAGCCTCTGCCATGCGGCATGTTGTTGGTACGCAGTGAAACTTAGCGGCTACATGTCTTATGGTGGTCAGACAGTGTCCACGCTCATACGAAGGGCAAGTTTGGGTAGGTATGCTCTGCTTTTAACACGTAATTAAGGCTATGTTTGCACGTTGCGCAGAGTGGTTCAAGACATAATGCCCGTCGACTTTAATGAATTGTCTTATTTTTTCATACATAAAGCTCCAAAAGGGTGTACAGGTTCCCGTTCGAGTCAAATTATATGCAGAGTCGATGCTGATCATTTTCAAAGTTTCAGTTGTGCGGGTGCCTGTTTTTGCAAGAGACAGAGTGCGAACGAGCGGGTAAAGGGCGTTTGCATGTGCTCAGTCGACATTTACTAAAAGACAGAACAAAAACGCACCCGGCGCTTGGCATGGCATGGCCCTTGGGAAGCACTGCTGATGGACAGGTTGGTTCGGGCCGCGTGGCAGTACTCAGCATGCTTGGGAATGTGGTAGAAAGTCGGGTGGGTGGGGTAGGAACCACGACAGCACTGTTTCTGTGCATTGCCATGAGTCTTACTATTCTTTTGTCTTCGAAAAAGCATTGCGTGTAAAAGTGTGCGAGCGGATGAAAGCCCTTTGGAAATTATTGCGGAGGCCTAAGTTCCTCATTGACTCACGAGCTGAGACCCGCCTCCAACTTTGTAAATTTAGCATTGATATCACGGGCGTGGACTGGAAAGAAATAACCCAAAATGGCTATGTGCCCCCTCCCCCTAATATAGCAGAACTTCCGTAGCCCCTGTGTCTGTGCGGGAGCCGGCTAGCCTACTACGCTGAGCGCTGATAGTAAGTTCGCTTTTTTATCAGGTTCAGTAGCACAGTGCTGCGGGGGCTGCGTTAAGCAAGGAAACCCCATAATTTGTTACGAGGCGTAAGACTGAGACCTCGAGGCTACCACGTAAGACTGAGACCTCAGCCAACCATGAACCAGGTTCACGCAGGCGGGCGTGCTGACCAGCCAGCCATGAACCAGGTTCACACATGCAGGCATGCTGCCCATGAGACTTCTTACATGTGACAGTCTGTGTCCACATCTAATGGCTTTCGAGTGGTTGTGGGCCAAACAGCTACGTTCAGGGGTGGAATAAATGTAGTTACTGGAGCGCGTTGCCACGCAGAGAAACACAGTGATTCATCAGTTGTACAGTTAAGATTGTTCCATCTAAAAAAGGAGGCATCACAGATGTATATCGCGTTCTGCACTACGGTTTGGTTATACACAATTCTAGCCGCATGCCACTTCGACGTCAAACATAGCAACGCACAAAAACGTGTCAAGAACGCAATCTGCCTGGCTCTCCACTCACGGTGACTAGGCAGACAGGTAGGGACCGAACGCTATCGGCCCTGAGCGCAGGTACGAACCGAGCGCGGCGAAGTGTAGATAGGCACGGACTGAGCGCGGCACATCTGGGAGAAATCTGCTGCATCTAGAGCAATACAATTCATTACAGCACATAACAGACTCGCCGCGCCCGCTAGTCACTCGCAAGCAATTACGCACGCACGCTCCATGACGCAATTAAACAATGACGCAGGCATCCATGACGTCATTCAAATCCTTCCATTTCATTTGCTATGCGGCGATCAAAGCCAAGAATATGCAGCTGTCGTGTCATTCACAGCTGGCGTTCGTGAGTACGATTTCCAAATATGACGGCCGTCAATTGGCTCTCGGTCAGTGTTATACGAGGAACGATGACGCAATCAAAGAATGACATAATGAGGAGCACAGCTATGAAATAGATAAATTTCGTTGACTAGAGCAGTCTTTTCCACTTAAAAGTATACCAGCAGATAAAAGTGAGCTTATTAGTCATATGTTGCGCTTGCTTCAATATCTCAAAGATGAACATTCCCTTTAAGGTTGGCACGTCATCATCATGGTCGTGGCTAATTTCTACCCATTCTGGCCATACTCATCTGCCACAAACATTCCCTTTAAGGTTGGCACGTCATCATCATGGTCGTGGCTAATTTCTACCCATTCTGGCCATACTCATCTGCCACAAACATTTCGTTGGTTACCGGAACGAATACAGCCAGATGTCCCCACCCCCCCCCCCCCCACGGCTATTGCAAATAAGTCTCGTGTGCACGTCTTCACTTTCAGACCATTTCATTCCAATGGTTTGCAGCATTGACTCCCGAAGCAGATCATAATGTCCGTCGTGACATTCTACGTAGTCGGCCCGCTGATCATGAAACACTCCGCTAACGGATTTTAATTATCTGTACGAATATTTCCATGTTTCAGTTTCCCCTTAGCCAGGGGTGCCACTTCATGAAATAGGTTGGAGGACTCAGCTGAGAGGGTTTACCTAATCTGCCCCCCCCCCCTTAACCTAATTTCTCCTCGGATTTAAGTTATTTGAATTTACGTTTCGATGTTGATGTTGAGGATGCCTTGGCCTTGATCTGGGCCACCCTGGACTTTTAAAGGCTGCCACAGGCTACAGTCAATTGTTCTTAATCCCACACCGTACATCATCACTTGAAAACTTGTCAAACACTTGCAGACTGGTTAAATATACAGATGAGTTGGCATGACAAAACAAGATATTGGTTACCTACAGGATTATATTTCGTACAGAACTAAGAAGATACTAATAGCGATCTGTTTAGGTACCTGCTAACTAGTATACCATTTGTTATATAATGTTTTGGTGTTTGTTTGACCCATATTCCCGTTTTACTCATATGGGATGAGGGGGCTCAGAGAAGCATTGGGGGGGGGGGGGGGGGGGCTCAAGTCAGCATGAGGAGAGGACTCAGGCCCTCTGAAAGTGTATTAAGTGGCGTCCCTGTGCCGACTGTTCATCTTAGCATATATTATTAGGTCTTGAGACAGCAAACACAGTAAAATAAGTAAATACAAGATTTCCATTTGCATACCCTCAATACGAGAATCGGAAAAATGTCAAACAGGTGGTTAATAGGTAGGTAAGGCCCTTGTTCTACGGGTAGCGGGGGCGGGGTTCAGGCATGGCCATGCGGGTACAGGGTGGGTAGAGGCATATAATTCCTACCCGGGAAGGTCCTTACCACCAGGGTGCTGGCGAGACTCCAGTTGTACTCGCTGATGATCCAGTTGAGGACGCGTAGCGTTGCGAAGCTAAATGGGGGGGGGGGGGGGGGAAGAGTCGGCTACCCGGCCGGTGGATCAAGAGTGCGGAGTGTCACGACAACGGGCGAAGAGAATGCCTGCTGGCATCGCAGCGGACAGAGATCGTGCCCTCCTCCCCTCCCCCCACTCAGGGAAGACCGGAATGGAGACGTGACTCGACCCTGGATACAGTCAGGAGCTTCCAAGTGGCTGCAGGCCTGCGCTGGGACAGATAACCGTTTTGGGGGTGGTGCGGCTCGCGAGGACGCCCTGGTCGATCTCAGCGACTGGGGGTTGGCCGACTCGTCTCTTCTCCACGTCACCTCAGGCGTGATGACGTCAGCGGGCATGGTCATGGCGTGCTACCAATGGTAGCCGTCCTAGATACGGCAGGATTAGGTTGATAATCGGTTACCAGCCCGGGACCGCCCGGGGTGCCTCGGAAATGCGCAGCGGAGATAGACGCCGTCCGTTCATTGGTGGTTCAACGAGTCAGTTAGTGGTGGCTTGGGCACATGGTGCCCTCGCCAACAAGTTGCACACACCGGGCCCTGAATGACGAGATGTTAGAAACGACAAAGATGTTGCCCTAGACGCTCAAAAGAGTGACGAAGATAAGACACTAGTAATAGCGGTAGTACTCGGGAAAAAACCTGGAGAATGGAGGTATATAGGTTGATGTTTCGGCAAAATGCATTTATCGAAACAAAAGATGAAATGAACTTGAAATCGACTGCCGACAATCCTACTCGGTTTTTTAGTTTCTTTTTTAACCACCAAGCCACACTTTTTACAGAACACCGACATTCAGGGGATTAAACAAAGAGCCATTACCAAAATGCAGTGCCTATCTAAGAATTAGAATACGCGACCACACATGTACATGCAAACGAATTCAAGCAAATAGGCATCACGCATCGCGCTTTATTCAAACATGCAAGCAAGTTAAAGTAAGCAGGCATCACACATTGCGCATCAATTATGCATGCAAGAGATTTCAACTGAACAGCATTGACAAAGGGTTGAAATCGTCGGAAGTCCCAGGGGGGTCGAGTCTCTAGACCACGGTAGTCGGAACATCCCGCTGGCCAGTGAACGGGTTATACTGGGTGCTCGCTGTCTGCCGAGAGTCTCCAGCACCCCCCAGAGTATGTTGTCTACCTCAAGACTTCCGGATAGACACACCGTGGGGCGGTGCTTCACGAAGCCCACCGGCAAGGATGGGAGGCGAGGGTGCAATAGCAGCGGATGAGGCACCCTGCGATGGTCGGGCTGGGCAGGTCTCTGTCGATGTCTGTCTAGGAAAAAACGCGAACAAGTTTCTCCCGAGAGTGGGGAACGCCTGATATGCGAGACGGCTGATTTGTGGCAGCCAAGAAGCGAGCCGCGTCTGGTGCGCCTGCGGCAGTTATTTTATAGCCGGCGCGGATGAAGGTGGAAATGATCCGCCATTTTTTCTGCCGACAGCACTGCTCCACGGCACGCATCAAGATAGAGGTTATGGACGCTAGCAGAAATACCAGGAGAACAAAATCTGGTTGCCTTAAGGTGTGCGTTCTTCAGCGAGTTGTTCAGTAAAAATACCGTGCTATGTGATCACGTACTTACTATGTCAACGTGCATCAGACTGAGCGCGGAAAAGCGAGCATTGCAAAAATTCTCTCCAAACATCTGCATCTGTATTTCTATTCGTTACATCACGTCAAACTACCTACAATAAGCTGGAAAAATGACATGAGAAGTGTTCCAAGGATGCATTGATTTTTCGCATGACTTTTACTTTGCCCGGTGATTTATGTTACGGTGTTTGTGTATTACAGGGTATTACTGCGCCGGGATTTTGTGCGTAGATCAGGGTTCGGTTGACAGCCGAACGCCACACGTGAAGGACACGATCGTTCGAGTCAGAAACAATTTTATTTCTCGTGTGTTTTGTGCGTGACATTTCGATCTTATGGCCTCAGTTTTTGTATGCATAGCTGCATTTGCATGCAGCTGTGACGCTTGCCCTGAAAAAATGTGTTCGCGGAGGACATAAAAATGCATTATGATGATTATGATTATACCTTATAGCCCAATCGGGAAACTACTTCGGTTGCTGTGTACCTGCCTCTGTGCAAAAAATCGTTTCACTTCACGTTAGCCGTGGTTACATGTCTAGTGTTTGGAGATGCACAAAAACCGCATGGACACGGATGTCTCGTTAGAAGAGGCAAAAGATAACCGCTCTTGTTATCTACATTGGTCGGCCTATGAACTCTCGTCGCGGGTGCTTCTCTTCCATTGACAATTGGACACATCTTAATCTGGGCAGGTTGACCTTTGCCCTAGCGGCGTACACCAGCGACCATGTCGCGACTTTCTGCGCGCCGTTGCTAACGGAGGAACGCGCAGCGAGGGGTGATGGCACACACAGGTGTGGTGTTTCGCGGCAAACCACCAAGGCGCCAACGCCTCCATGCCTCAGCTTGTTTCCAAAATCGGCGTGCCAGGTGATCAGGGAAAACTGCGGCAGCGGCGTTGATGAGTTGGTTAGGGTAGCCACAATACCTGGCAGCTGGCCCGGTGAGAGGCTGCCCAAACCTGCCGGGGTTTGAAGTCCGACTTCAGGCCGTGCCAATATAAAGCAATTACATAAATAAATGATATGAAGAAATGATAGAAAAATTACATGAAAGCGATATAAAGAAATGGCATAAAAGGATATAAAAGTGATATAAAGAAACTAATACTATGAGCGGGGCGTACGTCAGGCATTTGGTGGTTCTCCGGTTGGACGCTGGCCGGGCTACGGCCCCCTCCAAGAAAGCCAAAGTCGAGCCAAAAATGGCGCATTTGTTGACTTCAAATACCATTTACGACTCGAAACTAAAATCTGATGTGCTTTCGGAAATCAGGAAAAGTTTTCTGCACTTTGATCGCACCCAAGCCGGTGTTGTCCCCCCTGCCCCCCCTGATTTGATTTTAGATGCTTTAGATTTATTGATTGATTTGATTTTAGATGCTTTACCCTAACCAGACCATTTCATCCATATGTGTAGGCTTACTCATTATTTCACTGTCAAGTCCCAGTTATTCGTTGCTGATGACGTATACTTCATCGAAAATGTTTCCTGGTTAAAAAATGATAAAGAGAGTAAAGAACATCTGGTCATTAACTGCAAAGCAATAGGGGTAGTGAAAAGTGTTTCTCTGGAAGATATGTAGAAGCGGTGGCAATGAGGATTATATTATCATGGTTACGACTCTAGTAATAACCTTATTCCTTGGAGCAGAACCGAGAGAATGAAGATATAAATGCGTTGATATTTCGGCAACGTGCCTTAGTGGAAACAACAGCAGAAGTGAATTCAAAATTGTACGCCGATGATACTGGTCAATTTTTTCAGGCTCTTTTTTTAACAGCGAGGCACAGTTTTCACAGTGCACCAACTTTCAGGGGATTAAACACGGAGCAGATGCCAGCTATTTCTGCGATACAGCGCTTATCTAACTAAGAATTAGAATATGCGAAAATACGTGCACATGTAACCGAATTCAATGAAACAGACATCACGCATCACGCTTTATTCAAACATGCAGGCGAGCTGAAGTAAACAGGCATCACGCGTCGCTCATCGATTATACACGCAAGCGATTTTGATTAAACAGGCATCGCGCATCACGCATCACACATCACTTGCACGTGTAAACGATTTTAAGCTAGCACACATCACACATCAGGGCACATATCATGTTCACAGAATTAGCCATGATGAGCGCTGTACATTAAGGTTTGATCGTCGACTTTTCGTACGAACAGATTCATTTCGTTCTTGTTTGGGTGATCCTGTGCTCCTGTAGCATGGACTCTTAAAGGGGTAAAGGATCAGTACCTTCCTGGATTTCAGCCTGAGCGTGTCTTGTCAAAAAGTGGTTACTAAAAGGGATATTCCCTGTTTTGTTTTTAGTGTGTAGCAGGTGTTCGTTATATCTCATTGAGATATGATTCACCTCAGGCGTTCGCAAGTGTTTATTATATCTCAATGAGATATAGCGAATACCTAATAGACGCTAGAACAGAACGGGAAATACCCCTTTCGGTGGCCACTTTTTGGCAACACACGTTGAGGTTTAAATCCGGGAAGGTATGAGCCCGATGATAATTTTAAAGCTCAAATTCGTCTTCAGAGCACAGGATCACCCAGACAGGAAAATAAGTGAATCTGTTCTTATGTAAAGTCAGCGACCAAGCATTAACGCACAGCACTCATCATGGCCGATCAGGCAAACGTGGCATGTGCAATGATGTGTGATGTGTGCTTAAAATCGTTTACATGTGTAAGTGATGCCTGACGCGTGGTGTGCGATGCCTGTTTAGTTGCAAGTCGCTTGCATGTTTAATCAATGCGTGACGTGTGATACCTGTTTTCTTCAACTCGCCTGCATGTTTTAATGAATCGTGTCGCGTGATGCCTGTTTAATTGAATTCGTTTGTATGTGCCCGTATTTTCGCGTATTCTAGTGCTAAGATATGTACTGTATCGTAGTAGTAGCTGGCATCTGCTCCTCGTTTAATCCTCTGAAAGTTGGTGCACTGTAAAAACTGTGGCTCACTGTTAAAAAAAACAAACTAAAAAATCGAGTAGGATCATCGGCGCAAATTTAGAATTTACTTCTGCTATTGTTCCAATAAAGGCATGTTGCCGAAATATCAGCGCATTTAAATCTTCATTCTCCTGTTTTTTTCCGAGGAATAAAGTTATTGCTACTGTCTTATCTTTGTGAATAATACTCCTCGCAAATGCGCTTAACAACTTACCTAATTATCATACTCTAGTCACACGAGCAAGTCTTTGTAGGGTGACAGTAATCAGGCACGCGGCACGCACGATTTTTGATAATAAATGTACATTATGAGTCAGATGTGTATGAAAAGTGCGAAAGCACCTTCTCTTCATATCTGATCTCTCTATTGGAAGGCTTTGATCTGTCACAGTTGAGTCAGGCGGCTCTGCTGCTCCCAACTGCCCTTGCCATGATCTTTAACGTATCGTCTGCACGATTCCATAGCTTGACGGTCGGCAGATTTGTTTGTAGTCGTAGCATAGGCGGGTGGATGTTTTGCACCACGGTCAGGCGTCTAGCTGTTAGCTGTGTCACTGTAGCCTGGTACCCAGTATCTGTTCACTGCTTACGAGCGTTGGCGATCAAATAATGAGATAAAAATAGACGTGCCTCGCCTTGTTTTCCGACATGGTTTCAAGTGCCAACAAACGTGTATCTCCTGCTTCTCTCCTCCACGCACAGTTCCGAGAAAAAAGGTCAAAATCGACACGCCGTGCATGTCACCAGTAGTAAACTGCCTGGGCCAGTCACAACTGTATTAACGGGCGGACGCGCCGCTAGAGGCCGCCAGTATCAAGACACGTCACTCGAAGTTAGGACCATCACATAAACGCCTTCCATGCGTCATCACACTCCTGCTCTCCCATTTCCCCAAAAAACGAATATGCAATAGCTGCGATTGCGACACCATTCGATTTCTGTCCATGCACACTTATGACGTCATCCTTGATCTGTGCTTCAGTCGTCCATCTGCTGAACGGGAACACACCTATGCTCCTCTTTTAGCCATCGCGCGGCGACGACGTCAAACGCTGCCGCGGCTGGTTGATGGCTGCGCTCAACCCCTTTCTCCTCTCCTTCTCATCCCTCCCCTTCTCTCCGTCTCTGTCTCTCTCTCTCCTTCCAGCCTTGCTGCGGTAGTCCATGGTCGCGCTGGAGGCCGCGGCGGCCGCCTATATCCTCTGGTAGGTTCGCACGCCGACGATGTCGCCAACTCTCATGGTGTGCACCATCTGCGTGTCGGTGAATTCCCGGGTGCCGATCACCGTCACGCCGGCGTCGTCCGTATGCTTATCGAGGAGTTTATGGTCGTTCTCCTTCGTCACGACGCCGGTCACGACTTTGCCATCCACTCGGGTGAGCTTGTGCGGCACGCCCAGGTCAAACTCATGCACTTTTGTTTTGATGGAGGTCTTCGTTGTTATGGTCCAGTGGTCGCCGTTGATGGCAACGGTGATGGTCGGCTTGATGGACTGGATCATCTTTCGCATTACAAAGCTCATGCCCAAGGCCACAAAGACGGCGTCGTCGTTCTCTGTCGACACCAGCTGGAATGAGCCTTCGCAGTTGACCATGGTACCGGTTTGATCGAGCTCAGTGGCTACACCGGTCCGGCTGTGGCGAACAAGGCCCGACACCGACTGCGCGTGATCGGTCGCCCCGCTACCGTCGTCACGTTCGTTATCGTCTTCCTGTGTGCTCGTTGGCCTGGGCACTCCAAGGCCAAAGACGTTAGAAACATCCGACATCCAATGCTGAGAGCATTGGGAAGTGTGCCAAGGAGAAATTCCACCGCTGTGTTATCGCTCAACCAATACTTTTGAAATTTGACCCCTTACCTGCGGAGCATCACAGCATCCCTGGTCATATTTGCAATATCTTTGATAATATCTACGATATCCCCGACGCAGTTTTCAATATCCCTGCCCAGATCGGCGATATCCCTGATCAGATCTGTGATTTTCCTGATCAGGCCTGCGATGTTTCTCATCAGACCTGCGATATATCTGATCAGGCCTGTGATATATCTGTTCAGACCTGCGATATATCTAATCAGATCGGCGACATATCTGATTAAATCTGTGATATCCCTGCTCAAATCTTTAATATCCCCTATCAGATCTGTAATATTCCTGATTAGATCTGTAACACTTCTGATAAGATCTGCGACATACCTGATCAGATCCGTAATATTTGTGATCAAGTCGGCAACATCCCTGATCAAGTCTGCGACATCCCTGAACGGGCCCCTTCAGCTCTGGTCGGCAGTACTTTGAACTGGGCGTGTATCAGCTTTATTGTTGCCCATCTCTACATGAAGCCGTTTGCGACGCACTTATGACATATCTGTACATGGCGTTTTGACGAAATGGGCACATCCAGTCACATATAAGGGGTGTAAGATGTAATCTGAGTGTTGCTTGCATTGTCGCTTTGACCTATCAGGTAATAGAGCAGCGTTCAGTGGTGGGAGAAAGGGAAGATTTAAGAGGTGTTGTGCATCAGAAGCGGTTTAATCCTGCAGCCCGAACATGAATGAGAAAAAGCGAAAACAAAAACAGTACTACGCCAAACAGGCCAAAAGAGCGAAGTTCGAAAAGAGGAAACTTCATCCAGGATTGCGGGGTTTCCTTTGCACGACAAACAATAAAGAAAGGGAGTGTGTTCGGGAAGCATATAATTTGCTAAATGAGTATGCCAATGAAATGTTTGGTGCTGAACAGGAACTTCAGGTGAGTTGTTGCCAATCATGGTGACTGCCATTTATGGTCATTGCCAGGATGGATGGATTCAGAGTTGCAGATGCTGGACACAACTGTTGGAAGGAAAATATTTCATTAATATTCTTACTGCCATGAAGGTGGGTTCCTAGGATGCTGGTTATAACTGCAGAACCCTGTATAGATGTTAAGTGTGTCTGATACATTCCAGGACTATGTTTGGTTATGTTTCTCTGTATGTCACGAACTGTTTACTTTGTGTGTAGCCAACACAGCCATCTAGGCTGTAGTCAAGGCTACTCGTCCAGCATGCAATAAGCTGGGGTATGTTTATCAATGATATCATATGCCAGCAGTGACAAGCAACCAGTGTGAAGATGGTGGCATGTTGTACCCTTTCTTCAGCATCTTTGGATACCAACATAGTCCTTTTGCTCATCCATGGCCCTATGAAGCATTTCTGCTAGGGCTTGTCTAACTGGCACTTGTTGCATGGGCAAAGATTCTCTGGGTGTCGATCATTCAGCCAGCTATCATCCATTATAAAGCTGGGTGTTATATGGCACTAGTTAATGTGTGAAATAATATTGAGTATGTTTGATCCATGAATATGAATCTAAGCTTCATGCAATAACAGGTCATATTAGAACCTCCTTTTGAAGCTCTTCAAGCCTGTGGAAGGGGGTAATGCGCCTGATACAATAAAATGATTGCTGGTCGTCCAATCTGAGCCCGGCACAGAAGCCACCCAGAGACATGAACAGGATACACAGGCTGTCATGATCATGTTCTTTATTTTTCTGATGTCAGGAGTCAGCTGATGCTGGTGGAGAGGTGGAAGCTGACCTTGAGGCTGAGCTGGCTGCACTCAAGAGCAAAAGTACTCCCAAAGAAAGGAGATTCCAGCAGGTTGAAAGTGGTGCCAAAAACTGCATATTCATCAGTACTCAGGTAGAGCTGCTGGAACATTTTTCTCCTCCATCAATGCATTACTTAAGCATTATTGCGTTAGTGTTGCAGCTTGTTTGAATGCATGGAGGGTCATTATAGCTTGTAAACTTTGCATACAATCTTTAGTTCTGGTTTTAATTATTGAAATATCCTAATTGACTATGCAAGACAAGTGCCTTAAGTTACCTGTGTGCATTCTGATTGATGCAGTTACAATACTCATTGCTCTTAGTTAACATCTGCACCTGTGACATTGTGTACCAAGCCAGTTGAGAGTTCATCACCTCATGCTGGGTATTTAAATTACTTTGTAGTTACTTTAGCCTACTGATGATGAGCTTAGTGCTTCATTGTGTGATCCAAATCACCAAAAGGCCAGGAGAATACTAGGAAAACAAAAGGCATAGGATTTTGGTGAAATATCCTTGATTTTATAAAACTTTGATTTCACTGTTGTCTGGGTCACCTACTCAGTGACCTTTGAAATTCTCAGCAGTCCAGAACTGGTGCCATGGTCCTGGGCCTGGCTGCTGCACTGTGACAGTATACCTTGCCCTGGCCCCCCACCCAGCAAAATCACCTTGGCACTGTCACCCCCTGAAACCCCAAACCACCTGACATATACCCAGTGACCTGATCCATGCATGGTGCCATGACCTTTCCACAGTAACCTTAACTGTGACCTGGTCCCTGGCTCCCACACTGCAACCTTACCCCTGCCCCATGACCTCACCCTCACCCCATGACCTCACACTCATGCCATGACCCCACCCACACCCCATGACCTCACCCACATGCCATGACCTCATGCACACCCCATGACCTTACCCACACCCCAAGACCTCACCCACATGCCATGACCTCGCCCACACCCCATGACCTCACCCACACCCCAAGACCTCACCCACATGATGTGACATCACCCACACCACACAACCTCACCCACACCCTATGACCTCATGTTCATCCCATGACCTTGCCACACTCCATGACCTCACCCAAACCCCATGACCTCACCCGCACCCATGGCCTCCCCCATGCACCGAGACCTAGCCCTGGCGCCGTGCCGTGCAGCTGGAGCAGACGGCGCCGCTGGTGGAGCGCATCGCCCGCGACATCCGCCGCACGGGCGTGCAGCGCACCCGCTACCTCCTGCGCCTGCTGCCCGTCCAGGTCACGTGCAAGGTCAGGCGCGCGCCGGGCTCCGGGAGGCGGGCCGGCTTGAGCGGCGGCTGGGTGGGGTGGGCGGGGCGGCCTGCGTGCTGGAGGGCCGGGCTGGCGGGGTCAGAGGTGCTGTCGGGGAGGCGGTGGGCTTCCGGTCGAGGACGCCGGGCTCCGTCCGGTCCGCAGAACGGTGTCGTTGGCGGAGGTGCAGTGACTGTAAGGCACGCGGGCGATCCTACCACACGGGCGCGTGGCGAAGAAGCCGGCAGTGAACGTAACCCATTGTTTACTGAGACGAGCGTATCAAAGTGCCGCGGTGCCGTTGGCGGCTCGCGGCGACTCTGAACCAACTGACCAGGCAGCTGCGGCACCCGAAAACACAGCACGTCCTCGCAGCTCATATGGGAAGGCACCACGGCCGCTGTCTGCTATTCTGACTCAACCACCAGGCGCCAGTAGTACCGGCGTTGGCTCGCGGCCGGATAGGTTCGGCGAGGAAGACTTTTTCGTCTCACGCCGCACCTTGCTGGCCGGCTTTCGGAGGGGGGGGGGGGGCACAGGGGGCTTTGGTCACATGAAGGATCCACTTGTCGCGCGAGGGGGGGGGGGGGTCGGTCGGTACGCGCGGCTCCGCTCCGTGCTGTCGGAGTTTGCGGTCAGCACGGTGCGTCGACCCGCTGAGCCCGTTAACCCGCGGTCGTACTGCGACTTCCGCTGCGGGCGCGGCGTTTTGGATTCTCGCGGTGTTAAAACGATGTCATTTCGGGGGGGGCACAGGGGGCTTTGGTCACATGAAGGATCCACTTGTCGCGCGAGGGGGGGGGGGGGGTCGGTCGGTACGCGCGGCTCCGCTCCGTGCTGTCGGAGTTTGCGGTCAGCACGGTGCGTCGACCCGCTGAGCCCGTTAACCCGCGGTCGGTACTGCGACTTCCGCTGCGGGCGCGGCGTTTTGGATTCTCGCGGTGTTAAAACGATGTCACCGCGACCGCGATGTCAGCCGTCAGCGATGTCACATTAAAACGATGTCAGCGATGTCAGCCGTCAGCGGTAGACATCACCAGTTGTGGATCCGTGTAATGTTTCATCATCATGTAATGTTTTTCATCATCATTTCACATCGTGTAATGTTTCAAGCGTCCAGTTTGAGGTCGGGGTGTGAGTGGTGAAGCGGCGACTGCGGCGTGCGGCTCCATGGAGTTGACGTGGAGAGCGGTGCATCTGAATGTTCCGGCGCATGACGGATGACTTGGTTATGAAGCACTGCTGTGCTCACGGCCGGCGATCTACAGGGAAACGTCCATTCTTCAGCGGCAGCGTTCTGGGAAATGAAAGCAGTGCACCTGGCGTTTCGCATGCTTCTCGCGAGACAGACACCAGGCGATCATGTCCCGCATTTCAGTGACCATTCGATCCGTGATGACCGTTGGCTTTCTGCGTGCTGCTTGCTGGTGACAGTCGGGCACGGAGCGCAGGGAGACCCTGATCTTGTGATCTGCGATGGCTGTCGGCGCCGTCCGTCGGTTGCCCGCCGCACCTGGCGCGCTGTTTTGCTCGGAGGTGCTTTCTGCGCGCGCCTGACGTGCTGTTTGGACGGAGGTGCTGTAACAGCCCGCCTGACGTGCTGTTTGTGCGGAGGTACTATTTGCACGCGCTTGACTTGCTGTTTGGGCGGAGGTGCTGTTTGCGCGCGCCTGATGTGCTGTTTGCGCGCGTCTGATGTGCTGTTCACGTGCTGTTTGTCGGCCAGGCCACGGAGGAGGATATTCGTGCCACGGCCGAGCAGATGATCAAGGAGGCATTCACAGAGCTGGGCACCACATACACGACCGTGTTCAGGTCAGTGGCGGAGCGGCCGCCGACTAGGCTCTCGGCACGGCCCGGTCTCCGCAGCCCCCTCCCCTCCTCCTCCCCTCTCCCCTCCTCCTGGCGATGTGCTTTCTGCAAGTCGTCTGGTTTGATGGCATGTTGTGTTCAATATACACGGTTTGCGCGTCTACCTCTATTGTTTAAGTGTCGTTTAAGTTAAGTTTAAGTTAAAGTGTGTTTAAGATGTATTCGCATGCATACTTATGCACGTAACAACATAGGTTGTGTGTGTGTGGGGGGGGGGGGGTCATATAATCGGCGCACTTCTCGAACACGCCCCCCGCTCACATCTCCACACCAGCAAAGTCCCGTACGATGCGCTGGCGGCCGCCGCGACAGCAGCGCCCCTGCCGGCAGGTCGCGGAACCAGTCGCAGCTGACGCAGACCGAGGCGCAGACGGCGGTGAACGGCCTGATCGAGGCCGTGTGCCCGACGGCGCGCCTCGACCACAAGACGCCGCAGCTCACCGTCGTCATGGAGGCCATCCGTAACGTGCTCTGTCTGGCCGTGCTGCCCGACTACTTCGCGCTGCGCAAATACAACCTGGTGGAGCTGGCGCGGCCGGCGGACGGCGCGGCGGAGGCGCGGGCCGTGCGCGGAGGCGGCAGGAGTCGGCGGCGGCGCGGGCGGGTCGGCAGCGCCGGCCGCCGAGAGTGGCGAGAGTGGCTCTCCGCCGGCTGCGGCGGAGAGCGCTGCGCCAGAGCCGATGGTTGCGGCGGAGAGCGTGGCGCCAGAGCCGATGGTTGCGGCGGAGAGCGCCGCGCCAGAGCCGATGGTTGCGGCGGAGAGCGCGACGCCAGAGCTCCCAGCTGCGGCGGATAGCGCGGCGCCAGAGCCACTGGCGGCTGCTGGCGGCTCAGTGGCACCACCTGTAGCCGCAGACAGCGACCCGGCGCCAGCGGAGGACGCCGCTGCGGGGGCGCCACCCGCCGAATCGCCGGGAGACGCGCCGCCCTAGGCGGCCGGCCGTGCGGCGACAGGCGGTGCTGGGTCCGCCGGTCAGGCGGCCGGCGGCGGTGCGTGGCGGCGCCTTGACTGAAGTGGCCGCGGCGGGTATGAACGTGGTGACTTGCGTCCAAAGGCCGGGCGCGACCGGCAGTCGTCCCCATGCGGTGGGCATGTTTTAGCGCGGAAGCGTCGCGCGGTGGTCGTTTTTAAGCGTTTGAGAGGGGACGGACAGTTCGTGTCACAGCTGTGTTCAGGGCTGATTTCTGGAGGATAATACATTGTCTTGGTCTAGCTCTAGTCTAGGCTGGTGCAGCGCTCCTACGGCTTGGAGAGATCATGACGGAAGAAGAAAAGATATTTGCATAAGTAATAACTGACAACTGTGCAACACTGGCCGGTTCCACGACCGGTCGGTGTAAAATAAACGCCAGGAAATATCCACTTAAAGTAAGAGCATGGCTGCCTGAAGCCGACTTACAATATAATGATAGCGTCAACAACAGCGCCGTGATTTTGTTGCTCTAGGCGTGTGGTACGTACGCGAATATGGTCTGAAGTGTAAAGTAAGGCACGCCATCCAAAACGGTATCGCCTTAATGGACTCGTTTATGGAAAGATGGCCGATCAGTCGTAAGTAGAGTAGTCGCTGGTAGTCTCAAGTAGCCGAGTTGTGGAAAGATAGCAGGGTAGAGTAGAGACTTGTGATGAGACGACGCGTCACCAAATGTGTAGGTATAGATTACGTATGCTGTTACGGTACGTCACATTCTTTAATTGCTACCGTCATTAATTTAAGAGGTCATACACCTGTCATGTGGTAACGTTGGTGACGCCAGCGGCCACCGTCAAAGTAACTCAGAGTCGATGTCCGAAATCTGCGATGTAATGCACGCACAACATGGACCGCTTGGGTCTGGTATGAAACTGAAGCCTCACTCCGCTCTAAAACATTTGTCTGAATCTGCACCGCTCGGAGCTGGCGCTCTGCTCCCGACCCTGAAACATTTGTCCGAATCTGCACCGCTTGGAGCTGACGCCGCTCTGCTCCCCGACCCTGAAACACTTGTCTGAATCAGCACCGCTCGGAGCTGAGGCCGCTCTGCTCCCCGACCCTGAAGCACTTGTCTCAATCTGTACCACTCGGGCGCTAATGCCGTTCTTCTTCCCGCCCTGAAGTATGTGTCTGAATCTGTACTGCTCGGAGGCGATGCCGCTCTGCTTCCCGCTCTGAAACACTTCCCTGAATCTTGACCGTTCGGAGCCGGCGCCTTTCTGCTCCCCGGCCGCGCACGCGACGGACCGGGCCAGCTCTGCGGCTCCAACCCGACCCCAGTGTGTGCGTGGAGAGGTGGCGGTCGGTCGCTGGCGGCTGCCGGACGCCCACGCGGCCCCGCGGTCGAGCCGCCCCGCGGAACCAAATGAACAACAGGATCCGGAGGCACGCCCGGAGCTTTATTCGACCGACGGGGACGGGACGCTGGGCGGGGCGTCGCAGTTGGTCGGAGCTGCGTCGATCGATCACATCTAGGCACAGGTGGCGGGATTGCCGGCAGCTGAGCCAGACACATCACGAGCGCGCGGTCGAGCGACGGAGGCGAGGCCAGCAGCGGACTTCACCACCAAGCCTGATCAGGAGAGCGGACGTTATAACAGCGGACTGCTTCGCGGACTGCCTCACGAACTGCCTCGCGGACTGCCTCGTGCAGCATGGACAGGCGGGCGTGGCGGCATGGTAGCGGGGGACACGGAACGCGTGCAACTTCCCGACAGCAGGCGTCAGAGCGGAGTGGGCGTCTCCCCGTGCGGCGGTGCACACGCTCTGGGAGGCGCGCTCTCTCGCTACGAAGCGATGGGAGACAGGGGGCAATTCCAGCTAAGCGCGCCGGAACTGTTGACGCTGTCGAACGCTCACCCCTGGGGGCCTCTGAGACCCGGGCCGGCGCTACACAGCAGAGCACAGCACGCCGGCGCTACACAGCCGCCAGCTCATGCCCCTTCCGCGCTGGGGGGGGGGGGGGGGGGGGCGTACAGTATCGCGTATTTGTATGTAACGCGTATCTTCGGTACAGTGTCGCGTAAACCTGGCGTCCCCTAGGCGGTCGCTGTTACGCTCACAAGGTCACGCGAGAAGAACTGAAAGATCTGTACAATGTGCTGTTGTGATAACTAGATAACAAGAACCCACCCGATTCATCTAGATGAGATTGTGATGTGACGGTAAATAGACGAATGCGGTTTATATCACAGTATAGTCAGCCACCTGCCAGTGAGCGAACGTCTATCGCCTCCACTGGTACTCCACACCAGTATTCACAGCACCTCCCGCTCCTCCGAGGGAAGCGCGTGTGTGTTCTTCACGACAGCACCACACCAAAATCCCAGTGACGTCACCAGATCGCGGCCGGCCCGGAGGAGACCACGAGGGTCTGGTCACGCTACGAGTCGCCGCCTGGCCGGTCCACCACGAGAGCTCCGACCGGCGCGGTCCTGACGGCACCGACGGAGCCGACGACCCCGTTCGCCTCCTGGCGGCCCTCTGACCGAGGTCACCAAATGCGCCCCTCGCCGCCTCCTTGGCCAACGACGAGCAGGTCGGGCCAGCTCTTCCATCGCCACCAGTGCGACCCATCACATCACTTCAAATTCCCGCCGCCAGATGGTCCACCGACTCGGCTGGACGGCTATCAAGTTCAGCCTGTTCAGTCCGGCCGCTCGACAACCCCTCGGCTTAGTTCTGTCCTCGGCCGCCAGGCGGCCAGCGGGGTCAGCTCCGTTTCTTGGCGGAGGCCATCCACCGGTTACTGAGCGTCGACGCCGGGTTCTGGAGCGGCGCCAGGCGGAGCCGGCCGTCAGGGCTCTCCTGCGCCACCGCCGCGGCCTCGCCTCCCGCCGGCGGTGGCGCGGCCTCTCCAGCCAGCGGCGGCGCGGCCTCCCCCGCCGGCGCCGTCACCTGCATGATCTCGTGGAACACGCGCGCGCGCTCGGCCGGGTCGCGGATGCTGCTCTCGCCACCCAGACTGTCATCGTCGCCGTCGCCAGCGGGGAGACGCACGCGGAGGCGCCGGCGCGCGGCCGGCGGCGGTGCCCGCCACAGCGCCTCCTCGCTGGGCACGGCTAGCTATCCGCGGCCGCTGGCCGGCGAGAGCAGCATCTCAATGGCCTCCTGCGTCATCGAGGTGTCGAGCACGTCCGGCGTGGGCGCCAGCACGTTCACCTGGGGCCGGTCCTCGGGTCGGAGGCGACCTTCTACCTGGAACAGGGGGCGCGCACTGACTCAAGGAGCCCTTCGACGCGGCCGACGCCGCAGCGAGCCCGGTGGGACGTCGAGGCGCGGACGTGTGGTGCGGATGTGGTCACGCGACGGCGACTGGTGACGAGCTAGGCGCTGGGTCTGTCAACCCCGCCTCTCCGCGGTAAAACATGCTATAAAGCGCGGAGCTCTGACGCACAACCAGCTGGCAGCAAATGTACTGCACCGCTAGAGTACAGCACATACAGTACAGTACAGCACAACGAGGACCAGCGCCTAAATGTTTTTTTTAAAAAAAGCGTATCAAACATCTCTGCCACCGGAAATCTTTTGTGCTCTGCCACTTGCTGGTCGAAACGTGCCGGCGGTCATCCCAGCGCGGCACACGTACGTCAAACGATGGCTTGTACGATTCGTCGTCTTCGCCGCCTTGTGCCTGAGAGCGAACCACGATGGGCGAACGGTAGGCGGGGGACTTGCTGTGGGCGGGGGACTTGCTGCTGATGGGCGTTCCCGGGTCGTCGCCGTGGAAGTGGCCGAAGCCGTAGTTGATGAGCCCCTCGTCGATGTAGTGTCCGTCCTCCTCGTCTGGAGCGGGGTCGGGGGTCAGGCTGGGCTCAGGCGGGGTCAGTTAGGGTCAGGATGGAGCCGGACGGGGTCAGGCAGGATCAGACTGGGTCAGGCGGGGTCAGGCGGGGTCAGGCTGGGGTCAGGCAGTCAGGCTGTGGTCAGGTGGGATCAGTAGAGGTGAAAATGGGGTCGGACGGGGTCAGGTGGGATCAGGCTGCGGTCAGGCAGGAACAGCTTGGGGTCAGGTGGGATCAGGCGAGGTCAGGGTAGTGCAGGAGGGGGTCATCAGCGTGTCACCTGTCGAAATGTGGGTCGCCGGCGCGGTTCAGGGCTGGGACGACGCCAGGGGTGCTGACAGTAAAAACCGACACAAATAAGCTGAATGCCAGGCTGCCATGAGAGTTTAGCTGGCTCCTATGAAATAACTGAAGGCTCGGTGTAACCCTCGACAGGGTGGGTGTGGTATGACAACGCGCGTTTTGGAACAAGTAAAACCAATAGCAGCAGCACTTCCAAGGAGAATATCTTTATGGATTTCTGAAGCCAAGGAAAACAGGACGTGGTTAGGGATGAGTTAAGTAGATATGTAGCTAACATCACGCTGTTTTTTGTTTCTTGAAAAAGCAAGCAATTCGTGTAACCGATCAACTGTACCAGGGCTCCATGGACAAAGTGATCCCCCCAGGTCGGTCGGGGACCCCTAAATGCCCAACAGACCCAGGCCGTTTGTATTTTTCATGACAAACATGATCCCCAAGTGGCCAAAGCTTCTCAAATCAATGTTTTTGTGACTGCCAGCCCGTTCCGAGATCACCATGACGCTGACGCGAATCGAACTCCTCGTTACGTTAGCAGTTTGCATAAACCTGCGTTCGCTATAACGCGCCCTGAGGCGACAAAACCCCGCTGGCTTTGCGCCGACCTGAGCCCAGCGACCTGAACCCAGCGACCTGACCGCAGCGACCTGACCCCAGCGACCTGACCCCAGCGACCCGAGCCCAGTGACCTGAGCCGGCGCTACTGACCTGAGCTGAGGTCCTCGGTGAGTTTGATGACCTTCTGCCGCCGCACGCACACCTCGACGCTGAGCAGGAGCACGACGATACCGCAGCCGGCGAACACGGGCCCGATGAGGATGAACGGGTCCTCCTCTGCGGACGGGCGCGCCGGGCGGTCACGTCGCGCGCGGACAGCCGTCGATGACGCGGCAAATACGGTCACGTCGGCTGCCGACGCCGACCGACGGAGGTGAAGGGTTTCCGGGGACTGGCGGCAGCTCCAGCCCGGCCGCGGGATGGTGGCAAGGTTTGGCGGACGCCGACGGCAGCTGTTGAGGCGTTTGATGCGGGCCAGGACTTCGTTATGGGTGAGGTCCAGACAGCGCGCTGCCGCACGTCTCTTTGGCGCTGGTGATATTGACTCGGCGCGGGTGTATGGTCCCGCGGTATCGAAATTTGACTTGTTCGTTCACGCTTGCCACACAATGGTTGTATAAAGTTATTTCGTCGCTCGGTGGATCCGTTTCTTTCCAGTCGGACCGTCACATTTACGAATGGTCGTCACGGCCGACTTAGGCTTTGTACCAGGACGCTGGTGAGCCAGTCAATATTGAGTCCTCTGTGACGTCATATTCCAGGCCGTTACGAGCCCACTGCTGGATAACGGCCAGCACGGACATCATTACCTGGGCCATGTGGCCTGTCCAGGAATTCGAAGCCCCAAACACTGGGTCGATCGTCGCCGTGGGAAGCGTCACTGCTGTGCGAGTAGGCCCCCCTGGTGGGTCATTTAGACGATGCGGAACTGACTCGGCCCGCCCACCAACTACGACACTGACTCGGGCCTCCGCAGACCGACTGAGAGCCTGACTCGGGCCTCCGCAGACCGACTGAGACCCTGACTCGGGCCTCCGCGGACCAACTGAGAGCCCTGACTCGGGCCTCCGCAGCCCGACTGAGACCCTGACTCGGGCCTCCGCAGACCGACTGAGATCCTGACTCGGGCCTCTGCAGACCAACTGAGAGCCTGACTCGGGCCTCCGCAGACCGACTGAGAGCCTGACTGACCCAGACCTTGGCGGGCAGACCCTGACCGTCGCGGCGAACAGAACTGGCTGTCGCGGCGAACAGAACTGAACAGAACTGAACTAGCCCCCAGCGGCCTGCTTCGAACTGTCGACCCCGAGACCTGCGAGTACCTGCGAGCTGCGAGCGAGTACCTGCGAGAGAGCGAGCACCTGCGAGCTGCGAGCGAGTACCTGCGAGCTGCGAGCGAGTACCTGCGAGCTGCGAGCGAGTACGTGCGAGCGAGCGAGTACTGCCCGACCTCCACGCGGGTCAGACAGGTCACCGAGCGAAGCGTGTACTTACTGCCGAGGACGAACCAGGCGGCCAGGAACATGCCGAGTCCCGCGGCCAGAATGAGCAGACCCGAGGTGACGACGCAGCCGATGATCTGGCAGTCGGCCACCTTGCGGCGCCGCAGCGCCATCTCGCGCCAGTTGACCTGCGGAACGAGCGGCGCGCCGGCGCGGGTCACTGGAGGCGTCGGGGGGTCGGGACGCGTCGGTCCGGCCGGGCACGCCGACATGAGAAGGTCAGACGACTGAGGGGTCCAGGGGGAGGGGTCCTGTGATGTGGAGATTGCCTGTGGGGATGCCACTGACTGTCTGGGAAGAGTCCACTGACTTAGAGGGTTAGTCTGCCGGGGCACTGGCAAAGGTCTCCGTCTGAGAGAAGGGGTTTCTGAGGGGTGAGCGTCTGCCTGGAGAAGTCCGCTAACTGAAGACATCCGTCTGGGGGAGCCCGCTAGCTTAGGACGTCCGTCTGGAGGAGCCCAAGAACCAAAGACGTCCGCCTGGAGGAGTCCCGCTATCTGAGTACGTCCGTTTGGAGCGGGCCCGCCGACATCCAGGGTTGCACGATATCCGGTACGGTTGCAGTACCGGCCCGGGAGGGTGCCACTGACCTGCGTCAGTCCCGCTTGAGCGGCGGCGGTTTGAGCGGGCCGCCCTGGTGGTTGGGGGTGAGGATGGCGCCCTCCACCTGGGTGGTGTTGCCCTCACTCCTCTTGTTCCGGTAGTACTGGAGCATGCCGTACATGGTGGCCGCTGCCGACATCGTGGTCCTGGTTACCCGCCGCGCAGGGGCGGAGTCAGCGTCGGCCGCGGGGAGGCGGCGCGGCGCACGGGCGACTCCAGGCGAGGGTGAGGGACGGCTCACCCCCACCCGCACCCCACCCCAAAACGTGACGTAGTCGATGAGGGGGTCGCAGCCAGCCATTAAAACCGACAGCACTTCCGTCCTGCAAACGGGCAGGCTGCGACGACGGGCCGGCGTCGTCGCCCTCGACGGCTGCGGCCGTTGTTAGGGCCCACATCGACCGGACGGGCTGTTGACGGGGCGACCGAGGAGCGGGCCCGGCCAACTCCGCCGGCTCGGCGGGCCCGGGTCCGGGTCGTGAGCCTGTGACCCCGGCGGTGGCGCTGTCGCCTGCGGCGCAACGAGGAGGTCGGCTGCAGGAACGGCCGCGAACGGGCCGGCCGTGGCGGAGGAGGGCCATTTGGGGACCTGCTAGTGGGGGTGCCCTGCGATGTCTCATACATTAATTTGATATTTCTGTTGAAATGTTAAGAAAGTTAAGAATGCTATTGCGTGGATTCGCAGCAATATCAGAACGTTTGGAAAGATGGCGGGTCAGGCTGGCTTATAAGCTTGCTTTCATTTTTGCAATGCTGCCACAGGTGATACACAGCGATTTAAGACAGAAACAGTGAGGAAAAAAATATTGGGTTTAATATTAATGCTAAATTTTCCAAGTTCGCCGACCCCAATCCGCTAATCCACTGATTTGGTATTTGAAACAGAAAGACACAAGCTGGGTAGAACACACATCACGTATTGTCGAGCTTACGACCAGGGTTAATGTCCACACGGCAGTTAAACACATCAAATCAGTGGCGTTTGAGCAAGATATCACAGGTAGGTAGAGCATAGTTGGGTTTTCAGGTTCGACAGAATATCTAAGGTTTGTAGGATTTAGTCACAACAGAGGCGCCAGGAGCGAAACAGATGATATACAGTTCTCGTATGATAGGATTTTGTGTACATGGGACAGTGGGACAGTTCTATATGGGACACTGTACTCCCTTGTATTATAAATAAAGGGAGTACATTGCCATATATCACACCTCGGATGTGGTTGGAAGTACCCATTTACAAACACTTGCCATAGGTTTCATAGAGCGCATCTTCGGGGCTAAAATGAAAACCGTAGTCAAATTGTAGAAGCTCTGGAACAAATGTTACCGCTTAAATGCACGGATACTTGACGTAAAACGTACCAGTGCATCCGGGTTACTGTCGCACCAATGACCATACATATAAATGTCATTAATCATACGAGCATACGCTTGAACTGATCTTGCCAGGATGCTCAAGCCCCTCCACGTTGTCACAGATGTCACAGCTGGCATATCTCATTCGTGCGGCTGTCAGAAGCAGGGTTTTTGCACGGGCTGAACACTTGTAATAAATGTAACAATAGGCGTTTTCCTAAACATGAACAGGCACTGTGACAACATTTTGCAAATCCGATGTTCTTTTGGACCATTATACAACTCCGATGTTGTGTTCGGTGGTGCTGGCAACGGTGTTCCTGATAACAGCATCAGCTGTAATTCTCATCCTGACTTTGGGAAAGGCCGCGCTTTAATTGTCTTCGATTGATTTGAGATTGGAGATTGAGATTGATGATTGAGATTGATTGGAGGTCTGCATCAAACAGGTGCACTGAAAACCAAACATAGATATGACACTAGTACTAACTTATTCCTCCGAGAAAAACCAGGACCTACGAATATAAATGAGTCGATATTCGGCAACATGCCTTATCGAAGCGAATATCATAAGTGCTAGTCGTGAAAGTGCATTCCTTCTATTCGTTTTCGATAAAGGCATGTTGCGCGAAGTATCAACGCATTCAAATGTCATTTTCCTCAGTTTTTTTTTTCTGCCATGAATAAGGTTATTACCACTGTCTTACCTATGTGCATAATGTTCATCGCGAATGCACTTAACAGCTCACGTAATTGAAACCAAACGAATAATACTTCGATTGGCCCCGCTGATTCTATCCTGGGAGGGCCAGTGACTGAGCTCGATCTCATGCGAATCACCTTCTGACAACTGGTGACGTTTAACACGCACTCGGGTGGGGTCAAATTGACCCCCCCCCCGAAGGTTTTTCCAGAATGGTTTCCGAACGGCGCGGCGTAGCCGCGCCAAATTTTGCACAGCTATAGGCAAATTGAATAGCGGATCGTTTGACATTTAGATGCACCTTCTAAGGTTGCTGACCTATGGCAGGTCAAAGTCAGGCCATGGTTTCAGCGAAGACAATTTCTAGGGAACCGTCCAATCTGATCCAACAACGGAGTGTTAGACAATTCCATACATTTTGAGATGCTTTCCTAGATAATAAAACAGTTGAATGAGCAAATTGCAGTAACCTAAGGTCAGGTATAAAGGTCACACCAAGGTCAAACCAACCTGTTTTGTTACCCTAGGACTTGCTGTATGGGACAGTTTCTGGTGCTCATTTCGAATTATTGTAGCAGGAACCGCATCATACATCTTCCATGGACTTCTTATAGGTCAGAAGAGGTCATTGACATAAAATGACCCAAGTCAGCATTTTGTTTTATGAACATACTGCCTAGCGTATCTTTGTCGCCTAGTCAAATGTAAAATTCAAAACAGTCTTATATGATTTTGGTCGCCTTGGCTTTAAAAATGTCAAAAAAAGGTCACAGACGTTGAATGAGCATTTCACCTTTTGCTTAGAAACGGTTATCTAGATTCTGAGGGCACTTTGGAGGCCAACCTGCAACTTGACCTTGGTGGACCTTTTTAACCCAAGGGTCATGACCTAGGAACCTGAAACTTTGACCTAAGTGAGT
>NW_023597055.1:2844248-2911677 GCF_011947565.3 Pollicipes pollicipes
ATGATTGCTGGTCGTCCAATCTGGCCCGGTACAGAAGCCACCCAGAGACATGAACAGGATACACCGGCTGTCATGATCATGTTCTTTATTTTTTCTGATGTCAGGAGTCAGCTGATGCTGGTGGAGAGGTGGAAGCTGACCTTGAGGCTGAGCTGGCTGCACTCAAGAGCAAAAGTACTCTCCCAAAGAAAGGAGATTCCAGCAGGTTGAAAGTGGTGCCAAAAACTGCATATTCATCAGTACTCAGGTAGAGCTGCTGGAACATTTTTCTCCTCATCAATGCATTACTTAAGCATTATTGCGTTAGTGTTGCAGCTTGTTTGAATGCATGGAGGGTCATTATAGCTTGTAAACTTTGCATACAATCTTAGTTCTGGTTTTAATTATTGAAATATCCTAATTGACTATGCAAGACAAGTGCCTTAAGTTACCTGTGTGCATTCTGATTGATGCAGTTACAATACTCATTGCTCTTAGTTAACATCTGCACCTGTGACATTGTGTACCAAGCCAGTTGAGAGTTCATCACCTCATGCTGGGTATTTAAAATTACTTTGTAGTTACTTAGCCTACTGATGATGAGCTTAGTGCTTCATTGTGTGATCCAAATCACCAAAAGGCCAGGAGAATACTAGGAAAACAAAAGAGGCTAGGATTTGGTGAAAATATCCTTGATTTTATAAAACTTTGATTTTCACTGTTGTCTGGGTCACCTACTCAGTAGACCTTTGAAAATTCTCAGCAGTCCAGAAACTGGTGCCATGGTCCTGGGCCTGGCTGCTGCACTGTGACAGTATACCTTGCCCTGGCCCCCCACCCAGCAAAATACCTTGGCACTGTCACCCCCTGAAACCCCAAACCACCTGACATATACCCAGTGACCTGATCCATGCATGGTGCCATGACCTTTCCACAGTAACCTTAACTGTGACCTGGTCCCTGGCTCCCACACTGCAACCTTACCCCTGCCCCATGACCTCACCTCACCCCATGACCTCACACTCATGCCATGACCCCACCCACACCCCATGACCTCACCCCATTGCCATGACCTCATGCACACCCCATGACCTTACCCACACCCCAAGACCTCACCCACATGCCATGACCTCGCCCAACACCCATGACCTCACCCACACCCCAAGACCTCACCCCACATGATGTGACATCACCCACACCACACAACCTCACCCACACCCCTATGACCTCATGTTCATCCCATGACCTTGCCACACTCCATGACCTCACCCAAAACCCCATGACCTCACCCGCACCCATGGCCTCCCCCATGCACCGAGACCTAGCCCTGGCGCCGTGCCGTGCAGCTGGAGCAGACGGCGCCGCTGGTGGAGCGCATCGCCCGCGACATCCGCCGCACGGGCGTGCAGCGCACCCGCTACCCTCCTGCGCCTGCTGCCCGTCCAGGTCACGTGCAAGGTCAGGCGCGCGCCGGGCTCCGGGAGGCGGGCCGGCTTGAGCGGCGGCTTGGGTGGGGTGGGGCGGGGCGGCCTGCGTGCTGGAGGGCCGGGCTGGCAGGGGTCAGAGGTGCTGTCGGGGAGGCGGTGGGCTTCCGGTCGAGGACGCCGGGCTCCGTCCGGTCCGCAGAACGGTGTCGGTTGGCGGAGGTGCAGTGACTGTAAGGCACGCGGGCGATCCTACCACACGGGGCGCGTGGCGAAGAAGCCGGCAGTGAACGTAACCCATTGTTTTACTGAGACGAGCGTACAAAGTGCCGCGGTGCCGTTGGCGGCTCGCGGCGACCTCTGACAACTCACTGACCAGGAGGCAGCTGCTGCCAACCCCTACACAACACAGCACGTCCTCCGCAGCTCCATATGGGGAGCAACCACGGGCCGCTGTCTGGTCTTATGTCTACTCAACACCAGGCGCCAGTATTACCGGCGTTTGCCTCGCGGCCGGCTAGGTAGTCGGCGAGGAAGACTTTTCGCGTCTCACGCCGCACCTTGCTGGCCGGCTTTCGGAGGGGGGGGGGGGCACAGGGGGCTTTGGTCACATGAAGGATCCACTTGTCGCGCGAGGGGGGGGGGCGGTCGGTACGCGCGGCTCCGCTCCGTGCTGTCGGAGTTTGCGGTCAGCACGGTGCGTCGACCCGCTGAGCCCGTTAACCCGCGGTCGTACTGCGACTTCCGCTGCGGGCGCGGCGTTTTGGATTCTCGCGGTGTTAAAACGATGTCATTTCGGGGGGGGGCACAGGGGGGTTTGGTCACATGAAGGATCCACTTGTCGCGGGAGGGGGGGGGGGGGGTCGGTCGGTACGCGCGGCTCCGCTCCGTGCTGTCGGAGTTTGCGGTCAGCACGGTGCGTCGACCCGCTGAGCCCGTTAACCCGCGGTCGGTACTGCGACTTCCGCTGCGGGCGCGGCGTTTTGGATTCTCGCGGTGTTAAAACGATGTCACCGCGACCGCGATGTCAGCCGTCAGCGATGTCACATTAAAACGATGTCAGCGATGTCAGCCGTCAGCGGTAGACATCACCAGTTGTGGATCCGTGTAATGTTTCATCATCATGTAATGTTTTTCATCATCATTTCACATCGTGTAATGTTTCAAGCGTCCAGTTTGAGGTCGGGGTGTGAGTGGTGAAGCGGCGACTGCGGCGTGCGGCTCCATGGAGTTGACGTGGAGAGCGGTGCATCTGAATGTTCCGGCGCTGACGGATGACTTGGTTATGAAGCACTGCTGTGCTCACGGCCGGCGATCTACAGGGAAACGTCCATTCTTCAGCGGCAGCGTTCTGGGAAATGAAAGCAGTGCACCTGGCGTTTCGCATGCTTCTCGCGAGACAGACACCAGGCGATCATGTCCCCGCATTTCAGTGACCATTCGATCCGTGATGACCGTTGGCTTTCTGCGTGCTGCTTGCTGGTGACAGTCGGGCACGGAGCGCAGGGAGACCCTGATCTTGTGATCTGCGATGGCTGTCGGCGCCGTCCGTCGGTTGGCCCGCCGCACCTGGCGCGCTGTTTTGCTCGGAGGTGCTTTTCTGCGCGCGCCTGACGTGCTGTTTGGACGGAGGTGCTGTAACAGCCCGCCTGACGTGCTGTTTGTGCGGAGGTACTATTTGCACGCGCTTGACTTGCTGTTTGGGACGGAGGTGCTGTTTGCGCGCGCCTGATGTGCTGTTTGCGCGCGTCTGATGTGCTGTTCACGGTGCTGTTTGTCGGCCAGGCCACGGAGGAGGATATTCGTGCCACGGCCGAGCAGATGATCAAGGAGGCATTCACAGAGCTGGGCACCACATACACGACCGTGTTCAGGTCAGTGGCGGAGCGGCCGCCGACTAGGCTCTCGGCACGGCCCGGTCTCCGCAGCCCCCTCCCCTCCTCCTCCCCTCTCCCCTCCTCCTGGCGATGTGCTTTCTGCAAGTCGTCTGGTTTGATGGCATGTTGTGTTCAATATACACGGTTTGCGCGTCTACCTCTATTGTTTAAGTGTCGTTTAAGTTAAGTTTAAGTTAAAGTGTGTTTAAGATGTATTCGCAAGCATTCTTATGCACGTAACAACATAGGTTGTGGGGAGGGGGTCATATAATCGGCGCACTTCTCGAATACGCCCCCCCTCACATCTCCACACCAGCAAAGTCCCGTACGATGCGTTGGCGGCCGCCGCGACAGCAGCGCCCCTGCCGGCAGGTCGCGGAACCAGTCGCAGCTGACGCAGACCGAGGCGCAGACGGCGGTGAACGGCCTGATCGAGGCCGTGTGCCCGACGGCGCGCCTCGACCACAAGACGCCGCAGCTCACCGTCGTCATGGAGGCCATCCGTAACGTGCTCTGTCTGGCCGTGCTGCCCGACTACTTCGCGCTGCGCAAATACAACCTGGTGGAGCTGGCGCGGCCGGCGGACGGCGCGGCGGAGGCGCGGGCGTGCGCGGAGGCGGCAGGAGTCGGCGGCGGCGCGGGCGGGTCGGCAGCGCCGGCCGCCGAGAGTGGCGAGAGTGGCTCTCCGCCGGCTGCGGCGGAGAGCGCTGCGCCAGAGCCGATGGTTGCGGCGGAGAGCGTGGCGCCAGAGCCGATGGTTGCGGCGGAGAGCGCCGCGCCAGAGCCGATGGTTGCGGCGGAGAGCGCGACGCCAGAGCTCCCAGCTGCGGCGGATAGCGCGGCGCCAGAGCCACTGGCGGCTGCTGGCGGCTCAGTGGCACCACCTGTAGCCGCAGACAGCGACCCGGCGCCAGCGGAGGACGCCGCTGCGGGGGCGCCACCCGCCGAATCGCCGGGAGACGCGCCGCCCTAGGCGGCCGGCCGTGCGGCGACAGGCGGTGCTGGGTCCGCCGGTCAGGCGGCCGGCGGCGGTGCGTGGCGGCGCCTTGACTGAAGTGGCCGCGGCGGGTATGAACGTGGTGACTTGCGTCCAAAGGCCGGGCGCGACCGGCAGTCGTCCCCATGCGGTGGGCATGTTTTAGCGCGGAAGCGTCGCGCGGTGGTCGTTTTTAAGCGTTTGAGAGGGGACGGACAGTTCGTGTCACAGCTGTGTTCAGGGCTGATTTCTGGAGGATAATACATTGTCTTGGTCTAGCTCTAGTCTAGGCTGGTGCAGCGCTCCTACGGCTTGGAGAGATCATGACGGAAGAAGAAAAGATATTTGCATAAGTAATAATTGACAACCGTGCAACACTGGCCGGTTCCACGACCGGTCGGTGTAAAATAAACGCCAGGAAATATCCGCTTAAAGTTAGAGCATGGCTGCCTGAAGCCGACTTACAATATGATGATAGCGTCAACAACAGCGCCGTGATTTTGTTGCTCTAGGCGCGTGGTACGTACGCGAATATGGTCTGAAGTGTAAAGTAAGGCACGCCATCCAAAACGGTATCGCCTTAATGGACTCGTTTATGGAAAGATGGCCGATCAGTCGTAAGTAGAGTAGTCGCTGGTAGTCTCAAGTAGCCGAGTTGTGGAAAGATAGCAGGGTAGAGTAGAGACTTGTGATGAGACGACGCGTCACCAAATGTGTAGGTATAGATTACGTATGCTGTTACGGTACGTCACATTCTTTAATTGCTACCGTCATTAATTTAAGAGGTCATGCACCTGCCATGTGGTAACGTTGGTGACGCCAGCGGCCGCCGTCAAAGTAACTCAGAGTCGATGTCCGAAATCTGCGATATAATGCACGCACAACATGGACCGCTTGGGTCTGGTATGAAACTGAAGCCTCACTCCGCTCTAAAACATTTGTCTGAATCTGCACCGCTCGGAGCTGGCGCTCTGCTCCCGACCCTGAAACATTTGTCAGAATCTGCACCGCTTGGAGCTGACGCCGCTCTGCTCCCCGACCCTGAAACACTTGTCTGAATCAGCACCGCTCAGAGCTGAAGCCGTTCTGCTCCCCGACCCTGAAACACTTGTCTGAATCTGTACCACTCGGGCGCTAATGCCGTTCTTCTTCCCGCCCTGAAGTATGTGTCTGAATCTGTACTGCTCGGAGGCGATGCCGCTCTGCTTCCCGCTCTGAAACACTTCCCTGAATCTTGACCGTTCGGAGCCGGCGCCTTTCTGCTCCCCGGCCGCGCACGCGACGGACCGGGCCAGCTCTGCGGCTCCAACCCGACCCCAGTGTGTGCGTGGAGAGGTGGCGGTCGGTCGCTGGCGGCTGCCGGACGCCCACGCGGCCCCGCGGTCGAGCCGCCCCGCGGAACCAAATGACACAGGATCCGGAGGCACGCCCGGAGCTTTATTCGACCGACGGGGACGGGACGCTGGGCGGGGCGTCGCAGTTGGTCGGAGCTACGTCGATCGATCACATCTAGGCACAGGTGGCGGGATTGCCGGTAGCTGAGCCAGACACATCACGAGCGCGCGGTCGAGCGACGGAGGCGAGGCCAGCAGCGGACTTCACCACCAAGCCTGATCAGGAGAGCGGACGTTATAACAGCGGACTGCTTCGCGGACTGCCTCACAAACTGCCTCGCGGACTGCCTCGTGCTGCATGGACAGGCGGGCGTGGCGGCATGGTAGCGGGGGACACGGAACGCGTGCAACTTCCCGACAGCAGGCGTCAGAGCGGAGTGGGCGTCTTCCCGTGCGGTGGTGCACACGCTCTGGGAGGCGCGCGCTCTCGCTACGAAGCGATGGGAGACAGGGGGCAATTCCAGCTAAGCGCGCCGGAACTGTTGACGCTGTCGAACGCTCACCCCTGGGGGCCTCTGAGACCCGGGCCGGCGCTACACAGCAGGGCACAGCACGCCGGCGCTACACAGCCGCCAGCTCATGCCCCTTCCGCACTGGGGGGGGGGGGGGGGGGGCGTACAGTATCGCGTATTTGTATGTAACGCGTATCTTCGGTACAGTGTCGCGTAAACCTGGCGTCCCGTAGGCGGTCGCTGTTACGCTCACAAGGTCACGCGAGAAGAACTGAAAGATCTGTACAATGTGCTGTTGTGATAACTAGATAACAAGAACCCACCCGATTCATCGAGATGAGATTGTGATGTGACGGTAAATAGACGAATGCGGTTTATATCACAGTATAGTCAGCCACCTGCCAGTGAGCGAACGTCTATCGCCTCCACTGCTACTCCACACCAGTATTCACAGCACCTTCCGCTCCTCCGAGGGAAGCGCGTGTGTGTTCTTCACGACAGCACCACACCAAAATCCCAGTGACGTCACCAGATCGCGGCCGGCCCGGAGGAGACCACGAGGGTCTGGTCACGCTACGAGTCGCCGCCTGGCCGGCCCACTACGAGAGCTCCGACCGGCGCGGTCCTGACGGCACCGACGGAGCCGACGACCCCGTTCGCCTCCTGGCGGCCTTCTGACCGAGGTCACCAAATGCGCCCCTCGCCGCCTCCTTGGCCAACGACGAGCAGGTCGGGCCAGCTCTTCCATCGTCACCAGTGCGACCCATCACATCACTTCAAATTCCCGCCGCCAGATGGTCCACCGACTCGGTTGGACGGCTATCAAGTTCAGCCTGTTCAGTCCGGCCGCTCGACAACCCCTCGGCTTAGTTCTGTCCTCGGCCGCCAGGCGGCCAGCGGGGTCAGCTCCGTTTCTTGGCGGAGGCCATCCACCGGTTTACTGAGCGTCGACGCCGGGTTCTGGAGCGGCGCCAGGCGGAGCCGGCCGTCAGGGCTCTCCTGCGCCACCGCCGCGGCCTCGCCTCCCGCCGGCGGTGGCGCGGCCTCTCCAGCCAGCGGCGGCGCGGCCTCCCCCGCCGGCGCCGTCACCTGCATGATCTCGTGGAACACGCGCGCGCGCTCGGCCGGGTCGCGGATGCTGCTCTCGCCACCCAGACTGTCATCGTCGCCGTCGCCAGCGGGGAGACGCACGCGGAGGCGCCGGCGCGCGGCCGGCGGCGGTGCCCGCCACAGCGCCTCCTCGCTGGGCACGGCTAGCTATCCGCGGCCGCTGGCCGGCGAGAGCAGCATCTCAATGGCCTCCTGCGTCATCGAGGTGTCGAGCACGTCCGGCGTGGGCGCCAGCACGTTCACCTGGGGCCGGTCCTCGGGTCGGAGGCGACCTTCTACCTGGAACAGGGGGCGCGCACTGACTCAAGGAGCCCTTCGACGCGGCCGACGCCGCAGCGAGCCCGGTGGGACGTCGAGGCGCGGACGTGTGGTGCGGATGTGGTCACGCGACGGCGACTGGTGACGAGCTAGGCGCTGGGTCTGTCAACCCCGCCTCTCCGCGGTAAAACATGCTATAAAGCGCGGAGCTCTGACGCACAACCAGCTGGCAGCAAATGTACTGCACCGCTAGAGTACAGCACATACAGTACAGTACAGCACAACGAGGACCAGCGCCTAAATGTTTTTTTTAAAAAAAGCGTATCAAACATCTCTGCCACCGGAAATCTTTTGTGCTCTGCCACTTGCTGGTCGAAACGTGCCGGCGGTCATCCCAGCGCGGCACACGTACGTCAAACGATGGCTTGTACGATTCGTCGTCTTCGCCGCCTTGTGCCTGAGAGCGAACCACGATGGGCGAACGGTAGGCGGGGGACTTGCTGTGGGCGGGGGACTTGCTGCTGATGGGCGTTCCCGGGTCGTCGCCGTGGAAGTGGCCGAAGCCGTAGTTGATGAGCCCCTCGTCGATGTAGTGTCCGTCCTCCTCGTCTGGAGCGGGGTCGGGGGTCAGGCTGGGCTCAGGCGGGGTCAGTTAGGGTCAGGATGGAGCCGGACGGGGTCAGGCAGGATCAGACTGGGTCAGGCGGGGTCAGGCGGGGTCAGGCTGGGGTCAGGCAGTCAGGCTGTGGTCAGGTGGGATCAGTAGAGGTGAAAATGGGGTCGGACGGGGTCAGGTGGGATCAGGCTGCGGTCAGGCAGGAACAGCTTGGGGTCAGGTGGGATCAGGCGAGGTCAGGGTAGTGCAGGAGGGGGTCATCAGCGTGTCACCTGTCGAAATGTGGGTCGCCGGCGCGGTTCAGGGCTGGGACGACGCCAGGGGTGCTGACAGTAAAAACCGACACAAATAAGCTGAATGCCAGGCTGCCATGAGAGTTTAGCTGGCTCCTATGAAATAACTGAAGGCTCGGTGTAACCCTCGACAGGGTGGGTGTGGTATGACAACGCGCGTTTTGGAACAAGTAAAACCAATAGCAGCAGCACTTCCAAAGAGAATATCTGTATGGATTTCTGAAGCCAAGGAAAACAGGACGTGGTTAGGGATGAGTTAAGTAGATATGTAGCTAACATCACGCTGTTTTTTGTTTCTTGAAAAAGCAACAATTCGTGTAACCGATCAACTGTACCAGGGCTCCATGGACAAAGTGATCCCCCCAGGTCGGTCGGGGACCCCTAAATGCCCAACAGACCCAGGCCGTTTGTATTTTTCATGACAAACATGATCCCCAAGTGGCCAAAGCTTCTCAAATCAATGTTTTTGTGACTGCCAGCCCGTTCCGAGATCACCATGACGCTGACGCGAATCGAACTCCTCGTTACGTTAGCAGTTTGCATAAACCTGCGTTCGCTATAACGCGCCCTGAGGCGACAAAACCCCGCTGGCTTTGCGCCGACCTGAGCCCAGCGACCTGACCCCAGCGACCTGACCGCAGCGACCTGACCCCAGCGACCTGACCCCAGCGCCCCGAGCCCAGTGACCTGAGCCGGCGCTACTGACCTGAGCTGAGGTCCTCGGTGAGTTTGATGACCTTCTGCCGCCGCACGCACACCTCGACGCTGAGCAGGAGCACGACGATACCGCAGCCGGCGAACACGGGCCCGATGAGGATGAACGGGTCCTCCTCTGCGGACGGGCGCGCCGGGCGGTCACGTCGCGCGCGGACAGCCGTCGATGACGCGGCAAATACGGTCACGTCGGCTGCCGACGCCGACCGACGGAGGTGAAGGGTTTCCGGGGACTGGCGGCAGCTCCAGCCCGGCCGCGGGATGGTGGCAAGGTTTGGCGGACGCCGACGGCAGCTGTTGAGGCGTTTGATGCGGGCCAGGACTTCGTTATGGGTGAGGTCCAGACAGCGCGCTGCCGCACGTCTCTTTGGCGCTGGTGATATTGACTCGGCGCGGGTGTATGGTCCCGCGGTATCGAAATTTGACTTGTTCGTTCACGCTTGCCACACAATGGTTGTATAAAGTTATTTCGTCGCTCGGTGGATCCGTTTCTTTCCAGTCGGACCGTCACATTTACGAATGGTCGTCACGGCCGACTTAGGCTTTGTACCAGGACGCTGGTGAGCCAGTCAATATTGAGTCCTCTGTGACGTCATATTCCAGGCCGTTACGAGCCCACTGCTGGATAACGGCCAGCACGGACATCATTACCTGGGCCATGTGGCCTGTCCAGGAATTCGAAGCCCCAAACACTGGGTCGATCGTCGCCGTGGGAAGCGTCACTGCTGTGCGAGTAGGCCCCCCTGGTGGGTCATTTAGACGATGCGGAACTGACTCGGCCCGCCCACCAACTACGACACTGACTCGGGCCTCCGCAGACCGACTGAGAGCCTGACTCGGGCCTCCGCAGACCGACTGAGACCCTGACTCGGGCCTCCGCGGACCAACTGAGACCCTGACTCGGGCCTCCGCAGCCCGACTGAGACCCTGACTCGGGCCTCCGCAGACCGACTGAGATCCTGACTCGGGCCTCTGCAGACCAACTGAGAGCCTGACTCGGGCCTCCGCAGACCGACTGAGAGCCTGACTGACCCAGACCTTGGCGGGCAGACCCTGACCGTCGCGGCGAACAGAACTGGCTGTCGCGGCGAACAGAACTGAACAGAACTGAACTAGCCCCCAGCGGCCTGCTTCGAACTGTCGACCCCGAGACCTGCGAGTACCTGCGAGCTGCGAGCGAGTACCTGCGAGAGAGCGAGCACCTGCGAGCTGCGAGCGAGTACCTGCGAGCTGCGAGCGAGTACCTGCGAGCTGCGAGCGAGTACGTGCGAGCGAGCGAGTACTGCCCGACCTCCACGCGGGTCAGACAGGTCACCGAGCGAAGCGTGTACTTACTGCCGAGGACGAACCAGGCGGCCAGGAACATGCCGAGTCCCGCGGCCAGAATGAGCAGACCCGAGGTGACGACGCAGCCGATGATCTGGCAGTCGGCCACCTTGCGGCGCCGCAGCGCCATCTCGCGCCAGTTGACCTGCGGACGAGCGGCGCGCCGGCGCGGGTCACTGGAGGCGTCGGGGGGTCGGGACGCGTCGGTCCGGCCGGGCACGCCGACATGGGAAGGTCAGACGACTGAGGGGTCCAGAGGGAGGGGTCCTGTGATGTGGAGATTGCCTGTGGGGATGCCACTGACTGTCTGGGAAGAGTCCACTGACTTAGAGGGTTAGTCTGCCGGGGCACTGGCAAAGGTCTCCGTCTGAGAGAAGGGGTTTCTGAGGGGTGAGCGTCTGCCTGGAGGAGTCCGCTAACTGAAGACATCCGTCTTGGGGAGACCGCTAGCTTAGGACGTCCGTCTGAAGGAGCCCAAGAACCAAAGACGTCCGCCTGGAGGAGTCCGCTAACTGAAGACATCCGTCTGGGGGAGCCCGCTAGCTTAGGACGTCCGTCTGGAGGAGCCCAAGAACTAAAGACGTCTGTCTGGAGGAGTCCGCTAACTGAAGACATCCGTCTGGGGGAGCCCGCTAGCTTAGGACGTCCGTCTGAAGGAGCCCAAGAACCAAAGACGTCCGCCTGGAGGAGTCCGCTAACTGAAGACATCCGTCTGGGGGAGCCCGCTAGCTTAGGACGTCCGTTTGGAGGAGCCCAAGAACCAAAGACGTCCGCCTGGAGGAGTCCGCTAACTGAAGACATCCGTCTGGGGGAGCCCGCTAGCTTAGGACGTCCGTCTGAAGGAGCCCAAGAACCAAAGACGTCCGCCTGGAGGAGTCCGCTAACTGAAGACATCCGTCTGGGGGAGCCCGCTAGCTTAGGACGTCCGTTTGGAGGAGCCCAAGAACCAAAGACGTCCGCCTGGAGGAGTCCGCTAACTGAAGACATCCGTCTGGGGGAGCCTGCTAGCTTAGGACGTCCGTCTGGAGGAGCCCAATAACTAAAGACGTCCGTCTGGAGGAGTCCGCTAACTGAAGACATCCGTCTGGGGGAGCCCGCTAGCTTAGGACGTCCGTTTGGAGGAGCCCAATAACTAAAGACGTCCGTCTGGAGGAGTCCGCTAACTGAAGACATCCGTCTGGGGGAGCCCGCTAGCTTAGGACGTCCGTTTGGAGGAGCCCAATAACTAAAGACGTCCGCCTGGAGGAGTCCGCTAACTGAAGACATCCGTCTGGGGGAGCCCGCTAGCTTAGGACGTCCGTTTGGAGGAGCCCAATAACTAAAGACGTCCGTTTGGAGGAGCCCAATAACTAAAGACGTCCGTCTGGAGGAGTCCGCTATCTGAGTACGTCCGTTTGGAGCGGGCCCGCCGACATCCAGGGTTGCACGATATCCGGTACGGTTGCAGTACCGGCCCGGGAGGGTGCCACTGACCTGCGTCATGTCCCGCTTGAGCGGCGGCGGTTTGAGCGGGCCGCCCTGGTGGTTGGGGGTGAGGATGGCGCCCTCCACCTGGGTGGTGTTGCCCTCACTCCTCTTGTTCCGGTAGTACTGGAGCATGCCGTACATGGTGGCCGCTGCCGACATCGTGGTCCTGGTTACCCGCCGCGCAGGGGCGGAGTCAGCGTCGGCCGCGGGGAGGCGGCGCGGCGCACGGGCGACTCCAGGCGAGGGTGAGGGACGGCTCCCCCCACCCGCACCCCACCCCAAAACGTGACGTAGTCGATGAGGGGGTCGCAGCCAGCCATTAAAACCGACAGCACTTCCGTCCTGCAAACGGGCAGGCTGCGACGACGGGCGGCGTCGTCGCCCTCGACGGCTGCGGCCGTTGTTAGGGCCCACATCGACCGGACGGGCTGTTGACGGGGCGACCGAGGAGCGGGCCCGGCCAACTCCGCCGGCTCGGCGGGCCCGGGTCCGGGTCGTGAGCCTGTGACCCCGGCGGTGGCGCTGTCGCCTGCGGCGCAACGAGGAGGTCGGCTGCAGGAACGGCCGCGAACGGGCCGGCCGTGGCGGAGGAGGGCCATTTGGGGACCTGCTAGTGGGGTGCCTGCGATGTCTCATACATTAATTTGATATTTCTGTTGAAATGTTAAGAAAGTTAAGAATGCTATTGCGTGGATTCGCAGCAATATCAGAACGTTTGGAAAGATGGCGGGTCAGGCTGGCTTATAAGCTTGCTTTCATTTTTGCAATGCTGCCACAGGGTGATACACAGCGATTTAAGACAGAAACAGTGAGGAAAAATATTGGGTTTAATATTAATGCTAAATTTTCCAAGTTCGCCGACCCCAATCCGCTAATCCTCTGATTTGGTATTTGAAACAGAAAGACACAAGCTGGTAGAACACACATCACGTATTGTCGAGCTTACGACCAGGGTTAATGTCCACACGGCAGTTAAACACATCAAATCAGTGGCGTTTGAGCAAGATATCACAGGTAGGTAGAGCATAGTTGGGTTTTCAGGTTCGACAGAATATCTAAGGTTTGTAGGATTTAGTCACAACAGAGGCGCCAAGGAGCGAAACAGATGATATACAGTTCTCGTATGATAGGATTTTGTGTACATGGGACAGTGGGACAGTTCTATATGGGACACTGTACTCCCTTGTATTATAAATAAAGGGAGTACATTGCCATCTATCACACCTCGGATGTGGTTGGAAGTACCCATTTACAAACACTTGCCATAGGTTTCATAGAGCGCATCTTCGGGGCTAAAATGAAAACTGTAGTCAAATTGTAGAACTCTGGACAAATGTTACCGCTTAAATGCACGGATACTTGACGTAAAACGTACCAGTGCATCCCGGGTTACTGTCGCACCAATGACCATACATATAAATGTCATTAATCATACGAGCATACGCTTGAACTGATCTTGCCAGGATGCTCAAGCCCTCCACGTTGTCCCAGATGTCACAGCTGGCATATCTCATTCGTGCGGCTGTCAGAAGCAGGGTTTTTGCACGGGCTGAACACTTGTAATAAATGTAACAATAGGCGTTTTCCTAAACATGAACAGGCACTGTGACAACATTTGTAAATCCGATGTTCTTTTGGACCATTATACAACTCCGATGTTGTGTTCGTGGATGCTGGCAACGGTGTTCCTGATAACAGCACCAGCTGTAATTCTCATCCTGACTTTGGGAAAGGCCGCGCTTTAATTCCTTCGATTGATTGGAGATCTGCATCAAACAGGTGCACTGAAAACCAAACATAGATATGACACTAGTACTAACTTTATTCCTCCGAGAAAAACCAGGACTACGAAATATAAATGAGTCGATATTTCGGCAACGTGCCTTTATCGAAGCGAATATCATAAGTGCTAGTCGTGAAAGTGCATTCCTTCTATTCGTTTCGATAAAGGCATGTTGCGCGAAGTATCAACGCATTCAAATGTTCATTTTCCTCAGCTTTTTTCTGCTAGGAATAAGGCTATTACCACTGTCTTACCTATGTGAATAATGTTCCTCGCAAATGCACTTAACAGCTCACGTAATTGAAAACCAAACAAATAATACTTCGATTGGCCCCGCTGATTCTATCCTGGGAGGGCCAGTGACTGAGCTCGATCTCATGCGAATCACCTTCTGACAACTGGTGACGTTTAACACGCACTCGGGTGGGGGTCAAATTGCCCCCCCCCCGAAGGTTTTTCCAGAATGGTTTCCGAACGGCGCGGCGTAGCCGCGCCAAATTTTGCACAGCTATAGGCAATTGAATAGCGGATCGTTTGACATTTAGATGCACCTTCTAAGGTTGCTGACCTATGGGAGGTCAAAGTCAGGCCATGGTTTCAGCGAAGACAATTTCTAGGGAATCGTCCAATCTGATCCAACAACAGAGTGTTAGACAATTCCATACATTTCTGAGATGCTTTCCTAGGTAATAAAACAGTTGAATGAGCAAATTGCAGTAACCTAAGGTCAGGTATAAAGGTCACACCAAGGTCAAAACCAACCTGTTTTGTTACCCTGGGACATGCTGTATGGGACAGTTTCTGGTGCTCATTTCGAATTTATTGGTAGCAGGAACCGCATTATACATCCTCCATGGACTTCTTATAGGTCAGAAGAGGTCATTGACCTAAAATAACCCAAGTCAACATTTTGTTTTATGAACATACTGCCTAGCGTAATCTTTGTCGCCTAGTCAAATGTAAAATTCAAAACAGTCTTGTATGATTTTGGTCGCCTTGGCTTTAAAAAGGTCAAAAAAGGTCACAGACGTTGAATGTGCATTTCACCTTTTGCTTAGAAACGGTTATCTAGATTCTGAGGGCACTTTGGAGACCAACCTGCAACTTGACCTTGGTGGACCTTTTTAACCCAAAGGTCATGACCTAGGAACCTGAAACTTTGACCTAAGTGAGTTCACGTGCGGGTCAATACACCTTGCAAATTTGGTGTCTCAAGCCTTCTTAGTTTCCGAGATCTCAGAGATCTCAGGGGGGTAAAACTGACCCCCCCCCCACCCGAGCAAAGGGTATCTAGCCGGCCACCAGGGCGCGTGTTAAGGCGGATTACTTGATCGTCGCTGAATTCTACGTTACTGGTGCTCAAATCTGGCTTTCGCTAATGAAAAAGACCAGATTTATCTTTACCTAATTAATATCGCACGTTTGACTTCAGATGCATCAACCGTTATGAATGGCCTATGCGACTGACTTTAATCCAAAGAGGCAAATGCCGATTAGACTATCGTGTGCATTATGCAAGCTTAAGCTGCATGCCTTTACGACACTGTGCAATATCTCACAAAATGCTGAAGCATGTCCTAGGTTGAGACTGAATCCGTCTTTAGTTACAACTTGAACCAAAATATCATAGGTTGAAGTTTGGGCGAGTTGTGATGCAGGATTCTGTGTACTATGCCCGAAATCTCCAGACCGAATGGGGTCATTGGCCTTTCATTTGCTCGAAATGACCACTGGGGCGCAATATCTTTCGGCTTCACATTTTTCATAATCTGGGGAGGAAGCGTGGAACAATTGCGCAGTTTGTCATATCACGTGTGGAACGCATTGAAACATCTCGCTTAGAAGCGCCAAATTGCTACATGTATTTTTCAAGCCTCCAACCTTAAGATGAAACCCGATATACCCGGAGATTTAAAACCGTTTCAGAGTGGAGATAGGTTGGGGAGTTTGTAATCTCCGCGAGTCTTTTAACGTCCCACCGACATTTCGTGCAGTTCAAGCCAGACATAGGCGACGCACGGGACAGCGACCAAGCCCGAAATCCGCACCGCACTGGAACCGGACACCAGTCGGACACTCACGTGTGGGTCTTCCGCGGGGAGGACAGTGGGTCACTGCGTACGGCTCACCCTGCCTGTCTTCTGCTGCGTACGGCTCGCTCTGCCTGTCTTCTGCTGTGTACGGCTCGCTCTGCCTGTCTTCTGCTGTGTACGGCTCGCCCTGGCTATCTTCTGCTGCGTACGGCTCGCTCTGCCTGTCTTCTGCTGCGTACGGCTCGCTCTGCCTGTCTTCTGCTGCGTACGGCTTGCTCTGCCAGTCTTCTGCTGCGTACGGCTCTCTCTGCCTGTCTTCTGTTGCGAACGGCTCGCCCTGGCTATCTTCTGCTGCGTACGACTCACCCTGACTGTCTTCTGCTGCGTACGGCTCGCCTTGACTGTCTTCCGCCGCGAACGCCTCGCTCTGCCTGTCTTCTGTTGCGAACGGCTCGCCCTGGCTGTCTTCTGCTGCGTACGACTCACCCTGACTGTCTTCTGCTGCGTACGGCTCGCCTTGACTGTCTTCTGCCGCGAACGCCTCGCTCTGCCTGTCTTCTGCTGCGTACGGCTCGCTCTGCTTGTCTTCTGCTGCGCACGGCTCGCTCTGCCTGTCTTCTGGTGCGAACGACTCACCCTGACTGTCTTCTGCTGCGAACGCCTCGCCTTGACTGTTTCCTACTGCGCGGCCGGCATCGTGCGGCCGCCGTGTGATGCCGGGGCCGGCCGGCGCCGCCGTCCTGCCGATGTTATGAGCTCGCGTACCTAGCAACGGCCGTGTGTTGCCCAGGCGAGTCGCGCAATGAATGGGTCAGCGATTATCGCATTCGATCGGCCTCAGCGTGAAAGGGCTTCGTCCGGCCTGAGCATGGCCGGGCTGAAGCCGCACCTGTCGGGAGTGCTGGTGAGTAGGCTGTACGCGTGGGTTTGTCTGTCGTTTGTCTGCCTGCCCATCTGTCTGGATGTCCGTGTGAATATTTCTTTTTTCGTTCCCATTCCATCTCTCTAACTCTTATCTCGTTCCTTTTCCTCTCTCTCTCCCTCTCTCTCTCTCTCTTCCCTCTCTCTCTCTCTCTCTCTCTCTCTCTCTCTCCTCTCTCTCTCTCTCTCTCTCTCTCTCTCTCTCTCTCTCTCCTCTCCCTCTCCCTCTCTCTCCCTCTCCCCCCCTCTCTCTCTCTCTCTCTTTCTCTTCCCCCCTCCCAACTTCCTACATGAGTCCATGCCTGTTCTTGGTAGTGCCGTCCTGCACGGTGTTGGTTACCGGTTCTGCTGGTCCCTTCACACCCATCCCCGCCCGGGTCCGCAGCCGCCCGGCCGGTTAGACTGCCCCGCAGCACTCCCGGGCGTCGGCGGCCCAGCGGATTCTTCACGCATCGGGTTCGTGATGTAAACTGCTCAACGATAGGTGACTTGAATCTGTCTACGAGTGCGGTGTTCAGTCGTTTTCATGTGACTGAGCGTTTTCTAGCCCTGATTCCCCAATTGTAGGCAGACTGATGGAAATGACCTGACATGGGAGGTGTGAATCTCTGAAGATAATTGCGAGTGATCAACAACCACATGCGTGACTGAATATCCTTCCTGCCAGACTGAACAGCCATCTACAGAATATGTTGTATGAATAGACGGGACAGGGTTCACCGATGCCATTGCGCCTTTCTATGACCTTGGATGCTTAGAGTCTCGGTAAAGACCTGGCATGATACAGGAGCCGGCCCTGTATAAGAGCCCCGTGTCGGCCATCCACTCCTGATCATCGCTGACATTCTCGGGAGATCGGGGGAAGATAAACCACAAAACACACTGACGACCACTGAGCCGGTCTGCGAGCCGTAGGTGTACACTCTGTGCTATTTTGACGCTTGAGCCCGAGATCACCAAACATCACACAGACCGTGTAGGAGCGGCACCGGAGAGGGCGAGCAGGTCTCACACGTCCTGGCGAGTCCGAAGGACAGTTCAGGATCGCCAGATGTCCACTGAGATGGAGGGGTCGTGCAATGTGTGGGTTATTGGCTGCAGGTCGTGAGCGCCGTGGTCGACATTTGGGAATTTTTTATGAACTCCGGCACGGTAAAATGTTTTCTTGTGTTTGTTTCACATGAAACATGAAGCATGAAACATGTTTCACATGTTTGTTTCTTTAAAATGTTTTCATGTGTTTTTCATGTGTTTCATGCACAAAATGTTTTCAAAAATGTTTTCACGTGGTAACCATGCGGGAAGTAACACCAGATCGGCTAAATTGGAAAACCAGATGGATGCAGACTTGTATAGATAATAGGGTTGAAAGTTCACGTGAACAAAGGGTTTTCGTGTGATTAAAAGGAAAAATGTATGCAGATTTATTTTACCAGCACTTTTGCTGCATGTTCTCACAATAGCTCGCATTTGTAGCTTGAAGTGAGATACAGGTGAAAAACCTCCCATTCCAAGGTGAGCGATTAGCAGAGCTCGCTGGTGCCGGGTTTTTGATCATTTTTTTACATTTCAGCATAGCTTGATTTCCGGTGCCCGAGGGTTCGCTTCGGGGATCCTGCTTAGCTCTGTGGGCACCAGGACACCGACGGAAAGGTGGGACGCCGCTGGGCTGAGAGAGCGGGTCTGGTAAACACGTGTCTGCCCAGCAAAAAAGCGGACGTTGTCTCGTGCGCATGGCTCAGAAGGCGTGTGGCCGCCGTGGTGGGAATAAAATGCATCGTAGAAACCCAGTTGAAGAATCTGACGAATTCCACGATGCCTAGTAATTGTAACCAGGGACATCGTTATCGATCGCAAATCGATCGTAGGGAATTTCCGCGCGTGCACTACCACTACCGCTACCACTGCGACTACGATTACCACTACCACTACGACTACCACTGCCACTACCTACGCTGCATGACCTTCAGCAGTCGATGCGCCCTAAAACCCCTACCACTACCTACCACCACTACCATGCTTGCCAAGCCTCTACCCCTCTCATATAGAACTCACTCTAAATGCAGGCTCAGATGCGGACTTCCAAGGGACACGGCGTCGGGCTCACATGGTGCCTCTGTCGTGCTGGCGGCAGCAGAGGTCTTGAGAGCGCGAGCACTGGATGATGTTGAGGACCCTCCTGCTGCCGTGATCAGATTCAAAGCGGTCGCCGATTCAACACTGCCGGGTGGCTGAGGGCCATGTCCTGGTGCGCTGGCTCCCTGCTGCCGGGACACTGTTGGGGCACCGGTGGGACACTGCCCCCCCCCCCCCCCCTGGGGTGACGCACAGACCGGCTGCTGCTGTCGGAGGCAGCTGTCTCGCACCCTCGCCACGCGCGCCCGGCAGGGGCGTCACCAGGAGCCCAGCTCGGGGAGAGAATGTAGCGACACCCAGGCTTGTCACGCGTACCCGGCAGAGGCGCCACCAGGCCCCCCCCCCCTGGTGGAGGGAGTAAAAGTAAAGCACCTGACGTCATCTTGCCCTCCGAGGTCTCGTTATTGAGCACGGGGTGAGGCGAGCGAACTGCGCGGCTGTACGCAAACGCTGCCCTTGGTCGGTCGCGGCAGGCTCAGAAACGGTCGGTACAGCCGGCGTAAGCTCGGCTGAGCAGTGGCGTAGCCAGGGATTGGCCCAGGAGGGCCAAATTGGGCATTAATGAAGTCTTCTTGACAAAGTGCTCTTATTGCATCGCCTGTGACCTGACTTTCGATGAGGTGATCTGGTTATGCCGGGGCCTTATTCTCACGTATCGAAGCCCATTTGGAATATTCTAAATAGCTACGTGCGTCTTAAACTGCTAAAAGGGACTAAAACCTTCGGTTCTGAGGAGCCTCCGCCACGGCCAGCCGGGATGACCCCCAAAATCCCGTTCCCATAGTTACGTCACTGCGGTCAATAGGTCAATGCTGTGACGATCGAGGCCAAACACTATGTTAGGTGCCAGAAAACACGGCGTGTGCAGGAGTGTGAGGAACAGCAGTAGGGCCTACTATGTCTTTGTGAACATTTAGTAAGGCTTTTAGCTCCAAGGTTCAAGCGCCGGTTTAAAATTGACAGCGTACTCCTGCCGTTGTCGATTTGTAATCATCAAATCATCATCTGCAATCAATGTAATGTAATGTAATGCAACGCAATGTAATCAATGTAATGCAATGCAATGCAATGCGATGCGATGTAATGTAATGCAATCAATGCAATGTAATGCAATGTAATGCAATCAATGCCATGTAATGCGATCAATGCAATCATCCGCAATCAAATTCATCGATCAATCTATCGGTGTATTTCTAGCTCCGCGTTCCAACTGCGGATCTAAGATTAACTTCGCGTCCCTGCCGCTATCCATCTGCAGAGTATGGACCAGCCAGTCGACTCTAGCTCGGACTCAGTGGACAGCGTCCTGAGGCGGAGCTGGCGCCCGTCGGACATAGCTCCACCGCCGCAGAGCCGGACAGAGCTCACTCGCCGGTCGATTCAAGCACACAGCGGCCACGGCCAGGCCACGTGACCAGCTGGTCATCCACAAACAAGTTTTTAGTTCCGTCTATGTTCCTAGCAACGCATAGGTCGTGGTGATGCGGGCTTAGGTCCCTCCCGATCTGGCCAGGTTTTGAGGCATGGGCTGTGGGGTTAAGTTGCGGTGCAGTGAATTCCGCTCGTGAGAATGAAGCTGGGTCTTGCCCCGGCACGCAAGCTCACCTCCGCGGGTCGCCCAGACCGGCGCGGCGGTCGACGTAGAAGACTGCAGCTGCAGCAGTCGCGTGGGAAAAAACAGGAAGATGAGAGACTGCGTCGTAAATGGCCACACGGCTGCCCCCCCCCCCCCCCCTCCCTCGCGCGCCGACAGCTGGTGCGGAGCTGGTGCGCCGTTTGGCCGGGCGTGTCCCCAGCCGACGGCACAGGTGGCGCCGTTTGGTGACGCGCGTCCGGCCGCACCTGGCCGCCAACCGCTAGCCTGCCGGCGACAGTGGCGCCGTTCAACGGACGGTTCGCGAAGCGGTGGAAGCTTGGATTATGCTCCGATGTAGTGCGATATTACATCGGATCCATGCTGTCCCACACATCATTTCCGCACGGTTACCAGGTGGCACTGCGGTGCCGTAGGATGGACTGGAAAATGCAAAGCTCGACTAGTGAATTTAAATTATTATGATTACTCCAGCGGCCAAATAGATATCACTTAGTAGTGCATCCGGCGGTAAACGTATTCGCTGGCGTATCTTTGTAAGGATCTCGTCATTTTCACCGCTTGGTTTTCACGATTTATTTTGCAAAACAGCAGCCTTGACCCTGCCGCTGCGATTACAGCATACCGATGTTTGATAAAACATGAGTAAGCTGCAGCGTACTCTCCAGATCCCCCTGGCATGTATTTTTGTCCGATCCGTCTCTTCGTAAAAAGATAATTTGCAATATTTTGATCACAGCATGGGCTCTATGGCACACAAGCATGCTGCAGCAGTAGGGTATAGTGGGTCTAGCTTTTATATGGGCAATCTGTCCCTTTCTTGACAATGCGACTGCGTCAAATAAGCCCCGCGAAATGTAAAGTCCGAATGGGTGGAAGTGTGGCATTGATTTGCCCAGCTGTCTGAGGGACGCGTCGCAGTTTTCTCCCACCGCCCTGCTGCTCCTGTTAAGTTCAAAACGAGTTTTTGTGACTGAAAGTCACTTCATGAATAAAAAACCGAACTTCTTAATGAGTAGTAAAATCTTCAAGTTACTGCAAACTGATAGCCTAACGAGTTTGCCTTGTTTTTTATCTCTGGACCAGGTAGATCAAATTGATGTAAAACGTGTCTTGCATGCATTATTGTCAGAACCTGACATGAGATGGTCAGAGCAAATTACTACGCCGTGATAGGGGTGTAAGTGTAGGAATGGCATTGAACGGTTGTTACCTTTCAAAGGCCGTATGCGTCTGCATGGTCGTGTGCGTATAAATAGGTGCCAGGAACGTATTTCTGCAATGTCATGCGCAAAACTTCCAAAGGCTTCTTTTCTTTTTTGTCCACGATCAGCACGTTTGGTTTGGACACAGAATTAATGAGCTGCAAGTTCTGGTGAGCTTGCTTTGTTACGCAGCGAAGTACCATGGACGCTTACTGTTTGCATTATCTCGGGGCACATTCAACACCATCTGTGGGATTCCCTGCCCGATCCGAATGCCGAGATGCCGTGATTTCCTGGCCGACCCGCATGCCGGGATGCCGTGATTCCCTGGTTGACCCGAATGCCGGGATGCCGTGATTCCCTGGTCGACCTGAATGCCGGGATGCCGTGATTCCCTGGCCGACCCGAATGCCAGCAAGCCGTGATTCCCTGGTCGACCCGAATGCCGGGATGCCGTGATTCCCTGGCCGACCCGCATGCCGGGATGCCGTGATTTCCTGGCCGACCCGCATGCCGGGATGCCGAGATTCCCTGGTTGACCCGAATGCCGGGATGCCGTGATTCCCTGGTCGACCTGAATGCCGGGATGCCGTGATTCCCTGGCCGACCCGAATGCCAGCAAGCCGTGATTCCCTGGTCGACCCGAATGCCGGGATGCCGTGATTCCCTGGTCGATCCGAATGCCGGGATGCTGTGATTCCCTGGCCGACCCGAATGCCGGGATGCCGTGATTTCCTGGTCGACCCGAATGCCGGGATACCGTGATTCCCTGGCCGACCCGAATGCCGGGATGCCGTGATTTCCTGGCCGACCCGAATGTCGGGATGCCGTGATTCCCTGGTCGACCCGAATGTCGGTATGCCCCGACGGGAACCGAGGGTGATGTGCTGACCACTAGGGACGTTCAAATCCTGCTCTCCACATTTCCACTCCGTCTGGAGCGCTATTATGCGTTCCAAAAGTTCAAGAACACGCCACTCGCTACCACTGCCAATTTTAGATCTCACCATGTTCGCCGCCGCCGCATGTCAATACTGCCGCAAGTTTTCTGTGTTGCGCTCTTCTTTAACTTCAAAACACACCACGCGAAGCCCTAATGGGAGTGCAGCGTTGCCGTAGCAATGAGATTCGCCGAAAACCTACCGCATTCCGAGCGTCATTTTGCCGTACCCACTGCGATTATTTTCGCTCGACGTGACATTCCAAATGCCGACATTCTCGGCTTGTCCAGCGGTTATCGGCGCAACCTGAGTCGCAAAAACTCGTGCCGGGCACATGAATCTACGAGGGCACGTCGACCAGCGTACTGAAATTGAATTCGTGCCTCTGCATGCTCGGGCTACCGAGCTTTGGTAAAACTAAAAAGGGTGAAAAACTAGCCAAATGGACATAACGGGGAAGTTTGTGTTGGCCGCTTCTGTGCACGTGGCACGTGGTACGTGCTTCTGCACCTCGGACACCAGGCGATTCCCTGTTCGTCTGTCTAACGGTAATCCAAACGGTACTGTTCACGCACGTAGTCTTACAGGAATAGGATATGTGGCAAACGAAAGTGTATCGCGTACGAGCACCCAACCAGAAATTTAAATAAAGCGCCTCTGTATCGGGGCACGTAGAGCAACGTGCCGGATATTGTGAAACTTTTTATCTAAAATACAGAATAACCGTGATACAGCCGATGCTGAAACCATTGTTATTTCGGTTAGATTTTTGGGCTATCTTGATCTGTGCGGCCACGGATATTCGGTTCGAAACACGATGACACGCCAGCCACGCATAAAAAGAACAGCATTCCTGAATCAAACATGACCAACAAAAGTGAAGCGTTAAGTCTGAGCTGACTATCAGACCTTCAGACCCAGTCTCCCTTACTTACTTTACTTTAAGTCCACTTTAAGTCCTTACTTTAAGTCCACAGCTTGCGAAACAAGAGCTTTTGCCATCTTATTACAGCGCCCTGTCCCGTAAGCAGCCCTTAGAAAAACTAAATCCCATCTGAAAGCCGGAGCTGCACCAGTGTGGATTACCCTCTGCACTAGTGCAAGATTGTAACTGGTGACAGGTGCACGTGAGGCCACGTGCAAGAGCCCCCGCACCGAGAGCGTAACAATCATAACCTCGCGCCCGGTCGCCGCCGTGGCGCCTCGTCGCTGAATCTCACTGACAGGCGGCGAACGGCACTCGCTCCACTTGTATTTCCAGACGGTTAAATAAATAGGTACAACAGCCGGCGCGTGCGGCCGGCCGAAATCCGAGTTCCATCTCACCAGTCGCCGCTCTCACCAGAGAGAGCTGCATCTCACCAGTCTCAGGGACCGGTCGCTGCTCCTCGCACCGTCCCGCCATCCGTGCGTAAGATACCATGTCGCCACAACCCCCAAATCGCCCACGCTTGTCGCGCCGAAGACGCCCAATATGGCGCAGAATCCACGCTCTGGCGAATATGAGAGAGAGTTCACGTCATTCTTGCGAGGTTTCCATGAATAAAGAACGCGGTGGACTGTGCAGTTTCGGCATCACTGACAACAAATCGGTACAGAGTCTCGCACTTTCGCGACAGTATGTTCACGTCACCCCATTCGCATAAACGCAGAACGCAAATGGTTCGGAAAAGTATGAGTTACGCGAGAACGCGCGCATACCTCCATCGCTATACGCTCCCCACGGCCAGCCAACGACCAACTGACGCACATAACTCCCCGACCTCTACACAACTTCTTGTATCGCACATTTCCACCGTCCAGGCAGCCCAGGGTCGGTCGGAAGCCAGGGCGACTGCTGACACCAGCAGCGCGCACCCCCCTGCATTGCTCGCCTCATCTTCTGGTAACAGCACTTCGCTCACATATTTGTCACTATCGACTCGGCCGGACAGAGGGAGGACACACGGTGAAAACAGCACGCGGACTGAGCTCCACGAAATCCCGCTATTGCACACGCCTCGATAGAGGCTACAGTGAAGCAAGTGAAGTCAGTGGCTTCCGCCATCCCGTCCACCAATCGGCGCCCGACACGCGAGACAGGTCGGTCACGCGACACGAGCCGCCGCCGTCGCAACCCCGCGCGCGGCGCCAGCCGCCACGAGGCTATGACGCCCGCCAACTCTAGCCTCTAACCAGGCATCCGGCGGTGCCAGCCCGCGGGCAGGCGACCACGACGGCTAACCGCGACAAGACGCGGCGCAGTTGCATTGTGCAGCATCAGCGCTAGAGCGCTGTACGCTCGGCTGTGTTTCGAGGGGACTGGTTCGGAAGGTGAGAGATTGCGCGTTGGAGACCGACACAGCGCGTGGATGACACCGACAGGGGCGCGCCGCAGAGAGCGCGTCGAGCCTCACAGATCGGCGCCCGGCGCCCGGCACCGCCAACACGGCCACTACGGCGCGCAACAACTGGAAAGACGCTATTCATACGCGTAGTCAATGCGTGTAGTCAATGCATGTATGTACAATTTCGCCTGGCTGCGCCGGGTGCAGCCGGGACCGGCCGCCCCCACCGCGCCCTCTGACGGCACGACCGAGCCTGCTCCGGAGCTCGCGCGCCCACCCGTGCCCCGTCACCCGCCGCCGCGGGGGTGTCCGGAGACCGCCGCGCCGCGCCGCCGCAGCCCGGCCGACCCGAGCGGCCCTCGGCGGCGGGGGCGCGCCGTCTCGGCCGTGGCCGCGGGAGCCGGCCCGCCAGCGTCAGCAGCTAGCGGGGAGCCGGCGTCAATCGCCATACGCGTGCAGCCGCACCTCCTCAATGGCCTTCACCCACTCGAGCGCGTAGCCGTCCGTGTCCTCGAGGTAGTAGGTGCGGCCCGGCTGCAGGGGAGGGGGGGGGGGGGGGTCAGCGAGGGGCGACGGGCAGGCACCGCTGGCTGGGTCTCAGGGCGGGGCCAGCCTGTATCCCGACATCGGGCGGCGTGCATGGGTACCAAACACGGAGACAAGGCTACCAAACACGGAGAAGCAGCTACCAAACACGAAGACGCGGCCACGAAACGCGGAGACGCGGCTACCAAACACGGAGACACGGCTACCAAACACGGAGGAGCAGCTACCAAACACGAAGACGCGGCCACGAAACGCGGAGACGCGGCTACCAAACACGGAGACACGGCTACCAAACACGGAGACGCGACTAGGAGACACGGAGACACGGCTACCAAACACGGATAAGCGGCTACCAAATACGGAGAAGCGGCTATCAAACACGGGGACGCGGCTACCAAATACGGAGACACGGCTACGAAACACGGAGACGCGGCTGCCAAACACGGACACGCCGCTACAAAACACGTGGAGGCGGCTACCAAACACGGAGACACGGCTACCAGGCACACAGACGTGGCTACCAAACGCGGAGATACGGCTACCAAACGCGAGAACACAGCTACCAAACACGGAGACACAGCTACCAAACTCGAAGACACGGCTACCAAAAACGGAGACACGGCTACCAAACTCCCTGCCAAGAACTGCTCCCCTCCCCCCCCCCCCCCGTAACGAACACAACTCCAGACCTTCACCTGCGCCCACCCACACAACCCTGGCAGCCCCTCACACCCCACGCCACCCCTCCCCCTCCTGCCACCCTCACCGTGTGCACGAAGAAGTGTTTGAAGTTCTTGACCTCCGGGCGCAGGTGGCGCGACCAGGGGATCTGGCCCTTGAGCACCATGTGCACCGGGTCCACGTAGAAGAGGTGAGGCCCCTCCGTCAGCAGGAACATGCGGCGCCGGGCGAACAGGCCCTTCCGCTTGTCAATGAGGCCCTGCTTGAGGATGAGGTGCCCCTCCGTGAAGCGATGCCACTTGTTGTCACGCTCCTGCTCGGCCAGGCGGCGGGCGGCCTCGTCCGGCGGCACCTGCCGGGTCACGGGTCAGCGGAGAGGTCACAGGTCAGCGGAGGTCACGGGTCAGCGGAGGTCACGGGTCAGCGGAGGGGTCACAGGTCAGGGGGAGGGAGGAGAGTCACTGGTCATCGGAGGGGTCACAGCTCGGCAGAGGGGTCACGGACCAGCGCAGGGGTCACGGGCCAACGGATAGGTATGGGTCAGCGGGGAGGTCTCGCCCGGGGCGAGGAGTCAGGTCACACCCGAGACAGGGTCTGAGGTCACATGTGTGACAGTGATGTGTCCCGGGTCACACACATAAGCAGAAGGAAAAGGTCGCAAGCCACAACTACGTCAGAGGACTCGGGGGTCAACCGCGGCGGGTCAGCGGTAGCTGGGCCATAGCAACAGTCACAGATTCCCAGGGCAGGACAGTAACCTATACACCTCAGTGTGGTGGAAACAGCAGTCCGCAGAACTCCACTGGCCACCCCGATCCCGGCTACCTGGGATGCATCAGCCCTGGGGCGGAGACGCGGACAGAACAGGACCGGGCGATCAGCCGGCTTACATCAGCGATGTTGCGTTTGGTCCTGACGGCCGGCGCCGGCGACTGCTGCAACGGCTGGCACTCCTCCAGCGACATGTTGAGCAGCACCTTGGTCAGCTGCCGGTCCGACAGCCCGGGCTCCAGGTCGTCAGGTACCTGAAGTTCAGGTTCCGCGAATAGTTGATAGATGGCAGCACTACGCGTCGCGCACAGCACAGCAGCGCAATTGCGTGCGGTGATCCAGATAAGCCGAGACAGACCTACAGCGTTCTTTAACGGATGCGGTCTAGACACGACGCCTGCCGAGAGTACAACACAGGATGCACCGTCCGTATTCGTCGCCATTCAGACTGCCCCGAACCGCAGCTCTTCCACGCCGCGTGCAATCTCGGCATGGAATGTCAAAACGCCGGCGTGCCACCCTCACCCCTCACCTCTTCTTTAGGTTGCTTATCGGGGTTTTGAGGCGCGTCGACTACAGCGGTCATTTCGCGCCCGAGGCTGGCCCTGCCCTCACCCCACCACAGGCACCAGTCCCCGCCCGGGCCGCGGGCGCACGCGGTACTCGGCGCGGACATCGCATGCAGGGCTCCTGCCAAAGCGCCGTCCAGCGAAGCGCCGCACAAACCCCGTCCCCGCTACCGCGCGCCTTCAGCCCTCGTCCCGCCAGCTCCGGGCGCCCCCTACCGTACCCTGTACGTGCTGCGCAGCTCCGGGTGCTCCTGGTTGCCCGGCAGGAACGGGTAGATCTCGGGCGGGGTCTGTTCGTGGAGGCTGCTGAACTCGACACCTGGGGGCACGGTGACGCGTGGGGTGAGCACGGGGTGGTACAGCGCCACGTGAGGTCCGCACGGGGCGGTACAGCGCCACGTGAGGTCCGTACGGGGCGGCACAGCGACACGTGAGGTCAGTACGGGGCGGCACAGCGACACGTGAGGTCAGTACGGGGTGGTACAGCGACACGTGAGGTCAGTACGGGGCGGCACAGCGACACGTGAGGTCAGTACGGGGTGGCACAGCGACACATGAGGTCAGTACGGGGCGGCACAGCGACACGTGAGGTCAGTACGGGGCGGCACAGCGACACGTGAGGTCAGTACAGGATGCCGCAGTGACACGTGAGGTCAGTACGGGGTGGTACAGCGACACATGAGGTCAGTACGGGGTGGTACAGCGACACGTGAGGTCCGTACGGGGCGGCACAGCGACACGTGAGGTCAGTACGGGGTGGTACAGCGACACGTGAGGTCAGTACAGGATGCCGCAGTGACACGTGAGGTCAGTACGGGGCGGCACAGCGACACATGAGGTCAGTACAGGATGCCGCAGTGACACGTGAGGTCAGCACGGGGCGGCACAGCGACACACGTCAGCACGGGGGACACAGCACCAAGTGAGGCACATCACCGGCCACCACGGACACTGCGCACGCCACCAAACGTGATCCCCAGCCCGACTCCAGCTCCGCCCGCCGGATACCCACCGGCGAAGAAGCGGTGCGCCTTGATGGACGGGTAGCCGTCTCCGGAGTCGTCCGCGCCCAGACGCTTGGCCGGCTCCAGCACCTGCCGCGGCAAACGGGGCTCAGACGTCGGCGGCCGTGGCGCTCGCGCCGGCACCGCCCGCGAGGCGGCTCACGCGCGTCACCAGCCGTGACACAGCGCTCGTTCGGACACCACCCGTGAGGCGGCTCACGCGCGTCACTGCACATGGCGCGACGCTGGACATCACCGCCCCGAACCGGCGGCGGCCGACGCGGACGCCGGTCCGACTCACAGGTGAACGCTAGCACACTGCACACGCGCCAAACACGCGACCCCAAGCGGTCGCATGGCCCGGGCAAGCGTTCGGCGCGCGCGCGCGTTAACACACGCCACCGTGCTGTCCCAGCATCGGACAACCCAGCACGTCCGCGCCGCCGCCGGCGCCGGCGCTCTCGGCCGCCGGCGGCCGCGGCCGCTCCCCCCCGCTCACCAGCAGGCGCCGGACGAGATCAGCCACCTCCTCTGGGAAGCCGTCGTCCGGGATGACGTAGTCCAGCGCCAGGATCTTCTTAAATATTAAGTACTGACTCCTGCAGCGGCGGAGGGCGGTCGGTCAGCGACGCACGTCATCACGTCATCACGTCAGGCGGCGGGCCATCAGCGTCACCGGCGTCGCCACGCGCCAGCGGGCAGCGCAGAGCGCACCGCGGCCGCGGCTGCTGTACAGAGCCGGTCACGGAGCAGCCGCCCTGCTGGCGAACACGGTGCTGGGCGGCGTCGCCCGCCGGAATGCTGCCGACACTGGCGGTGACGCTGTCACATTGTGGCGTGTCAAATGAGCCCGCGCGGTTTCGGTGTGGCGTCGCTGTCTGCCTGCACCCCGCGGCGCTCCGACCACAGCCGGCGTACACAACCAACCGCCACTCCCCTACCCGACCTGTCGACGCCACCTCCCGGCCTCTGGAGCGGCCTGACACCAGCCCCCACCTCCATCCTGACACAATGTTACACCCAGCGCCGTCCGGCGCCTGCGCCGGGCCACGCGGCCCGGCTCGCTGACCTGGAGCGGAAGGGGGGCAGGCCGGCCACCATCTGGTAGAGGATGCAGCCCAGCGCCCAGAGATCGCTGGCGTGCGAGGTCGTCTTCTCCTGCAGCAGCTCGGGCGACACGTACTCGGGCGTGCCGACGAAGCTGTTGGTGCGGGCCCGCGCCGGACGCTCCGCTGCCATAGAGAGGAGAAGGGGGGGGGGGGAGTGGAGGTGAGTCGGAGCTGAAGCCGAGGTCAGACAGCTGGCACGCTCGTCCGCGTGCTTGGCTGTCCTTGCCACAGTCCGGTTGCCGTCTCACCACCCGGGCCACACATTGTGCGCTGGACCCGCATACGAGCTGGACTCGTGCACGTACTGGACCCGCGTACGCACAGGCCTCGCGTCACTCACTCACTCGCTCGCCCCACTGACCGGCTATCCTGACCCATGTATAGTATGCAGTCACTGACCGCACCAAAAAGCAGAAGGCAAGACCCTAACTGTATCCAGACTGTGACCGGTTATCCAGACTGCTTTTCTCTCCCCACTGCGTTCCATTTTCCGGCGCCGCGTCCAGACCACTGGCCGTACCCTATCACCAGCTGCCAGCCACTCGTCTGGCCCGGGGCGCCTGCGTCATGCCGCGACAGGTCAGAGCCCTTACGGTCGGCGGCCGGCCCGTCGTCGCCAGCGGTGTTGGCGGCGTTGGCGGCGTTGGCGACGTTGGTGGCGTCGGAGTCGTCGGCGGCGTCGGCCAGGCCGAGGCGTCCCTGCATCAGCTGGCGCCCCTCCTCCCGCGTCACCATCTTGGCCGAGCCGAAGTCCGAGATCTTGATGTGCATCTGCTCGTCCAGCAGGACGTTTTCCGGCTTCAAGTCCCTGGGCAGCGCCGCTCGTCAGGCTTGCGAAATGGGGGGGGGGGGGGCTTGGAACGTGCACGGCAAGTGGAGGCAGATGTGATAAAAATATCCGAAAGAATTTGCAACGGCTGTAGTTTCGCCTTCTCCGGAGCGGACGGAGGAGACCGCGGCGCCAGACACCTCAGTAATGCCGGTTGGTATGCTCTGCAAAACTGCGAGCTCATGCATCTACGCCGGCGGCCACTAATGAGCCCACCCATCAGAAGCGACGGTAAACAATCTCACAAGAGGCCCGACAGTCATCTGCGCAGGAGATGGCTGACCACGCCAAAACATCGGACCACGAGAGCAGTGTCAGAATCTGGCACGTTCCAACTGCGGATCACGGATCACCCCACGCCACCCTCTCGCCCCTCGGCACGTTGCGGCAGGGGCGGAACTGCTGAATTTCACGCCGTCATGATGCATTGCACAAACACACCACACCACGCACGCCACGCACGCACGCACGCACGCACGCACGCACGCACGCACGCACGCACGCACGCACGCACGCACGCACGCACGCACGCACGCACGCACGCACGCACGCACGCACGCACGCACGCACGCACGCACCACGCACACACACACACACACACACACACACACACACACACACACACACACACACACACACACACACACACACACACACACACACACCACACACACACACACACACACACACACCCACACACGGACACGGACACAAGAGAGCCCCAGCACAATCATGCGCGCCCCAAAGACGACGAGGCCCGAGCCCCACCGCCCGCGCGGTGGCAACGCCCCTGCACTCGGGCCCCAGCCTCGGCCTCGCCTGACCCCCGCTGACCCGGCGCCTGACCTCTGACCCGGCCACTGACCTGTGTATGACGCCGACCCGGTGCAGGTGCTCCACGGCGTGCACCAGCTCGGCGGCGTAGAACCGGCTGACGGCGAGGTCGAAGGTGCCCACCTTGGTCAGGTGCTCCAGCATCTCGCCCCGCTTGGCCAGCGTCAGCACAAAGTCTGTGGCGCGCAAGCTAAGGAAACCACGCGGAGGACGCCGCACCGATGGCGGGACAGACGGACAGACGGTCAGACAGACAGACACGCGCAGAACACGTGCAGAGACCATAGAAATGCTTCAGGCGCGGAGGGCAGAGCGCTAAAGGACGGCAGGAAAACAGTGCGCTGCACTGAACCCGGACGACACACTGCGAGATCACTGCTCACGGGCCTACCGCAGGCGGGAAGCCTGTCGTGGACGGCGTGGTCAGCCTTGGTGTCATGATAAACCACCCTACACATTGCAGACTGTGACGACACGCACCAAACAATGCCCCCCGCTCCCACCACGCTGGATCGTCTGACCACGGCCTCTGTCCTGATCGGCACGGCGCCACAGCGTGCCGCCGGGGCAACGACAGGCTGGGCCCCTCCTCCTCCTCCCCCCCCCCTCTCGCCACCGCGGGACAAAACACGCGCGCCGCCGCGCTCACGGCCGCCGCACCACACCAGAGGATACAGAGTCGCTCCGAGTCCTGGAACGTGCAGAAGAGCCGCACGAAGAAGGGGCAGTCACGGCGCGCGTGCTGACTCAGGTGGTTGAGGATGTCTCGCTCGCGCTTCACGTACTCGGCCTTGCGCTCCTTGATGATGTGCCGCTTCTCGCACACCTTGACTGCGGAGAGCCAGGCGGGGACGGTCAGGGGTCACGGGTCGATGTGCAGGGGTCAGATATCAGGATTAAGGGTCCGAGGTCAGTGGGCAGTTGGCAGTGGGCAGAGGTCAGTGGGCAGACATCAGTGGGCAGAGGTCAGCGGGCAGGGGTCAGCGGGCAGTAGACAGTGGGCTAGGGTCAAAGATCCGTATGCACGGGGTCATAAATCAGAAGCCAAGGCCAGGGGTCAGGGCCAAGGGTCAAAGGGTCAAGAACGCCCTTTCCCTTCGCGGCACGCGGAACTTTGTATCTCACGTATCTCTGAAGCGAGTATCTCACATTAAAGCGCGCGAAGCACACAGCCCGCGCCTTCGCAACCCAACATACAATGCGGGGCTGACAGGAGTGTGATCGCACTCCTAGTTCTTACGGGACATTCGGAACCCTTATAGAGTACAGGACTCCAGAGAATGTGCCTGCCAGGTGGGCCACGGCTGATGGGCAGCAATTGACGAGTAGGCTTCTCGTAGCATAGCGATGGGTCTACCAAAAGCCTAGTGAGAACTGGGGTACCCAGCGCCTGTTCTTTAAAACACAGATGCGTGTTTTTTAGGACCACTTTCATCCATCTAACTAACAAGCTAACAGAATTCTGCGAAACGCGGTTATCCAGCACTGGGCACCAGCCCAAGCTTTTAGCGCTATGCGAAAATGCAGAACGAACAAAGAACAAACGAGCAAAGGACAATTTGCATTCACCACGACGTAAACAAACTGCGTAAAACGTGTCGCGCAAACGAGGCAGGACGCGTCCAGACCGTCCGCCATTTCCCTAGGCGTGCCCAGACGGCCGAGCCACGCCCCCAGAGCGTGCCCAAACGGCCGAGCCACACCCACGGCCCGCTCCGACGCCGCAGCGGCGGTTTTCCGCCCGCTCGGCGCCTCGCAGGCGCGTGTCGCAACGGTCGCATACCGAACAATCCTAACGGTACGCCCAGCGGCGCCGGGCCCCGCGCGGCGCCGCCGGTGACGTCACCGACGGCGCGCCCACCCGGCGTGACGTCACCAACGGGGCGCCGAGCCGCGGGTGACGTCACGCTCCATGTGACGTCACACACACGCACGCACGCGCGCACACAGCGACGTCACGGTCGGCCGCCGCCGACGCCGGGCACTCACTGGCCACTTCGCGGTCGATGTGTATGTCCTTGCCGATGTAGACGGTGGAGAAGCTGCCACAACCGATCTCCTTGCCGAATCTGACGGCCGCGGGGAGGGGACGGGGGAGGGGGTCACAGAGCGGCACAGCACTGCACCTCCGCCGTCATTGCGACAAAACGTGGGTGCGACGTGTTCTGCGATGACGACATGCATGCAGGGCGAGCCACAAGGCTCAGCTGTAGACAAAAAGTGAAATGAACGGAGACAGCGACTGTGAACTGTAGCGGCCGCCAACGAACGGTGGGAGCGAGAACGCGTCGCAAGAGTATTTGGGAAACACACAACTGTACCCTGCCGCGTGATCTGGCATATCTTAGAGGCAACGCACTGTGATGATGATGATAATTTGGGGTTTTGGGGCGCATCGACCGCTGGAGGTCACGCAGCGCCGCAACGCGCTGCGAACATCAACAGCAGCATGCACACCGCCGACGTCACAACCGCGCTGGCCGCACAACGCGACACCATTCGGCGAACAGGACAAACGCACTGCCGTCGCGACGCTTTCCTGGTAGCTTTAACAGCCGTCTTCGGACACCGAACGTGCACGTAAGCCTTCACCCTTGACGTCACTGGGGCTTTACGACGCGCTCGGCTGCTGTGGCTTTGTGACGTTGCCCGCCTTACTCTGGCAGCAAGGGCGGGCATCGCGGGAAATCAAACCCCGTATCTCAATGCTCCAGACTCGTAGCTTAAAGGGACTGTTCCACATTTATATAGCGGCTTGAACTGAAATAGCCACCTTGAAGACCTTTCAGTGCTGTTCACAATTCTGCCCCTTTTAAGATCCAAGCCCCTCAAGTTTCTGAGCTACACGCCCGCGAAAATGGGGAAAGGTACATAGGGGAGAGTATTTCCAAGTTCCCTTGGCATTCACGACGTCATAATAACGTCATTCAAATCCAGCTATTTCGTAAGCCATGCCGCGATCAAAGCCGAGAAGAGCATGATTCTGAAGGCGTTCATATCTGGCGTTCGTGAGCACGATCTACAGATAAAGCGACCGTCAATTGGCTCTCAATCAATGTTGTGCAAGGTACGACCACGTGATCAAACCCTGACACATTGACTACGACCTTTTATTTAGTGAATATGACGACACATCATGTTCACGTCACAGAGAATTGTACTGGCTAGAGCAGTCTCTCCACTTCAAAATCATACCAATCGTGAAGTAAGCCTGTTTCATCATATCTGATGCTTGCTCACACACATACTTTCAAATGTGAAACATTCCCTTTGAGCACTACACTACAGGCATCCACATAAACACACCATATTGTTTTCATCATACAGTATCATGCGCGAACCCCCCATAATCACCCTGGTGCCACGTGGCTGAACAGTGTCCCCTGTGACCCCACAACACACAATGGACCCCTCCCCTCACCAGCCCAGGCGGGAAACCCTCCTCCCCATGGACCGGCCATCACCCGCAGCGCCTCCTCCGGTGACCTCGCCGGCGTACCTATAGTCCTGCGGTGAGCGGCGCGTGGCCGGCCGGGCCGGCGTGCCACCGGCCGGCGCCGGGGTCACAGCCGGGGTCACGGCCGGGGTCGACGCCGAGGTCGGCTCGGCGTCGCCGGTAGCCGGCACCCGGCTGTCCGTGGCTCCTGACATCGGGTCACCACCTGCCCGGCAGGGAAAGAAGCTGTTGTCATTGGGGCTTCCCGACGCACTCAGCTGCTGAGGCTATACGGCGTCGCCTGCCTCTCGTCCTGGCAGGAAGGGCGGGCACCGCGGAGAATCGAACCCAGTACATCTAGTTTCCCAGACGCGCAGTCGTTGACGCAGGCGCGTTAACCACTATATTACCGACAGCCTGCAGGGGAAGAAGGGGGGGGGGGGGGGTCGTCACATCACCTGCCCCCAGCGGCGATGGGGCGTCACACCATCTGTCACCGGCACGGTGGGCACGCGTAGGCTCGTCATGTCACGTCACGTGACGCCACACACCCATGGAGGCGCTCAAGGGTTTATCCGACTGGATCTGACCCACCAACGCACCGAGACCTGTTTCGACTGAGAACACAAGCAATGATTCGGCCTGGAGGACGCACTGAGACCTGTTTCGACTGAGAACACCGGCACGGGTTCAGCCCGGACTCACACACACCCGCATCCACAGCCGTAATTTACACCGCGGGCACTTCGGACAGCCCCACCTGACAGGCGCAGTCAGATAATCCCCCCCCCCCTCCACCTCGCGGACACACCGGCAGGTCCACTTCCACCCAGGAGGTACGCACGGGCCGCCACCTCTGGCTCACTGGCGCGATCACGCAGCCGTTCGGTAAGAACACACGTGGCGGTAGGAACGCACGTGGTAGGAACACTCGCTAGGCGGAAGGAACGCACGTAGTAGGCGCATGCGTACTAAAATGCATGATGATCATGATGATCATGATGGCTGAGGTCTGGGACCTAAGGCAGTGAACCGCACGTTTACGCAGCGCCCACATCCCTTTCGACCCACGTGGGTAGGCGATTCAATGTCATGTTCTTGCTTAATCAAGCGCCGTGTACTGCATGTAACATGAAACTGAAGGGACGTGACGACCGCGCCAGACGGTGGAAAGTGACACGAGAGATCTGGGGCGGAGTCGGGATCGGTGTGTGGTGTGTGGTGTGTGTGGGGGGAGGGGTCATGTTTCCTGGCGCTGCTACATCCCTTGACCGACGTCTGATGGGGGGGGGGGGGGGAGCACGATTGCGCGGCAAGTATCATAAACCCACTTCATGATTACTTCATGCAACGACGAACATCCGTCATGTTACAAACGACAGGAAAATTCGCACAATTTCCCCGCATGAATGTCATACGAACACTGAACACGAGGTCAAAACAAGGTCAGCAAAGGACGACGAGTCGCATGCACCGAGACTCTATTCCTGTAACACGCGCGATTCGAAACCATCATCGCGATTCACGTCATAAGCGTTTCCCGCCCGCAGGGAGGCCTTGTGGCCGCGAGTTCCATGAAAACGTGCTGGCGTCCCGCCGCCGGGATACAGTCGCGTAATGATAGCAATCGCCCAAGACGTGAAATCAGTCATGGTTCGAGCCGGTTTCCAGCATCGGCACCGTTGGATTCGTGTCCTCACGCGTGAGTTTCAACTAGTCAATCGCAGATGAGCATGATCATGTCGTGCGCGGAATGGGTTATTCAGCCAAGAATAGCTGAGCGATCGTATATTTGATTTGGAAGCCAAACAAAAAACTGCAACTGCTCCTTCCTCCGGGCAGATCAAAAACACCACTTTAAGGGAGTGCTCCACAGTCAAACGGGGTTTTGAACATAAAAGCCATCTTGAAAATCATTCGGCGCAGTTCACAACCCTGCCCTTCTTAAGACCTAACCCCTTCTAAACGTCACTCAAATCCCACCATCCCATTCGCTTCGCAGCAATCAAGATAAAAAGCGCAATTGTCGAGTCGTTCATTTCTAGTGTTCGTGAGCACGGATTTCGGATACAACGTCCGTCTATTGGCTCTCAATCACTGTAGTGCAAGGTACCGTGACGTAATGTTAAGCACTTTACTGATCCCTGAAATTGCGCCATCTAGAGAATTTTTCAGCCTAAAGGCCACACCAGTAGTTACAAGTGAGCTTATCCATCACATCTGCTGCTCGCCTCAACATCTTCAAGCGTTGACCATTCCCTCCAAAGCGAACCGGCCGGAAGACGATTCTCTGTCCCGAGCACGAACCCCTGAGCGCCGCACCGCGTCGGCCCGTGCGGACCCTCCGCCAGCGCGGTGCGGCGAGCACGCTCCTCGCCGTCGGCACGAGATAACACAACGTTCCTGGGGTGAACCCGCGGCGGGGTTCCCACGCGATCTGCCAAGCGGCCCGCCCTCCTCTGCCGTCGGGGTCCGCAGGCGCCCGACTTAACAGGCGGGCGCAACCCGAGGTGACCACTTGGAATGAGACCGCATGCCTGCCGCTTGTCCGAAGACCCATATTGTGGAGTCTCGACGAAAACGCGACGATGATAGTGAGGTACCCCGCCTAAGTTATGGTTTCGGGAGAAGTGTTATAGGGAGACAGTCGAGCGCAGTTTACCGCAGTCCCAAGTCATAACTCACAAGTTGTTTCACACGAACAAGACAACAACCCATTTCCCGAGGGCTGGCGGCAAAACAGTAAAATTTTAGCCGTTCTCATTCATGTATGCGTCACTCTCGCCCAGCTAATTACAACCCCCGCAAGCAGCCAGTTTTCTGCGCGTGGCGCAAGCATGACACACGCGGATATGTCAGAGCGCTCTGGGCGCCATGGACATGGGCCTGAACCACGTGACACCAGAGGCCAGTTTCGTGAGTGGAACTACAACGTACCCCTCCCCTTCCCCTTCTTAATTGGGGCAGCTTGGGCGTAGGGCCCCAAGCCGCACAGTTTCACAGATACTTCCTATTAAATAATGACTTACGCATAATAATCCATAGCAAACTGACTGCCGCTTTCATAGAAGCAAATCACGCATCGGGCCCCTGGTTCTTCGGCCTTGTGAGTTCTCAGGATGAAAATAAGCAATCTTCAAAAAACAATGCAGCATGCAAAACCGGAGGCGCTGGTTAGACGACCGCATAAAGCAAGCGTTCGGATAATGCACCTAACGTTTCCTAATGATTGCTAGGTATGGTCGTTTAACCAGCACTTCCTTGAATACCAAAGGTCGCCTATTTCGACCGGTTCTGGGCCGCCCAGCTTACAAGCGTACATCGTACGATCTTGAACAGGCGCGGGTCATAGTTACGACTCATGAAGGTCAACGCAGGTCCAGAGGCCCGAAGTGAAGGCAGCCTCGTCTACGCTCAGCACAAAGGCCTGCGCCTCTTCCCGGAAGTATACACGACGAAGACGCAGTTTGAACCTGCATTTGTACTGTTCACAGCCTGCCAGATACTTTAGGCCTACTAGCCCTCGAGCGGACGCTGCAATTACCAGTCTGCACCCGAAAACCCGTCCTGACCTTGGCAAACGAGCACAGCCACCAGTCTACGGGAACCTGACAGCCCACTCCCCTGACCGAGCCCGTCTGACCGAGCCCGCCTGACCGAGCCCGTCTGACCGAGCCCGTCTGACCGAGCCCGTCTGACCGAGCCCGTCTGACCGAGCTCGTCTGACCGAGCCCGCCTGACCGAGCCCGTCTGACCGAGCCCGTCTGACCGAGCCCGTCTGACCGAGCCCGTCTGACTGCAGTGGAGTCGACTGGGATCGATTACAGACGAAACAGAATTGCAGAGGAAGCGCTGCACGCCACCATCGTACGTTTTATGGATCACACAACTGCACGTCCGTGATGCCAAGGTCAGGTCAGGTCAGGTCAGGTCAGGTCAGGTCAGGTCAGGTCAGATCATGTCACCTACAGGTCAGGCAATTCTTGGCGTTGCTGGTTTTGACCACCGCTACAGCCACAGCGCGCTAGTGGTAGCTGATCCTGATCCCAAAGCCCGACAGCCGCGGAAAAGCAAAATAAAATACATTACAAAATACATTTACCAAAATACATTGGCGTCAAAATACATTTACCCGTGCAGACCGCGTTCAACGTCCGGCATGAGGCAGCGATGCTGCTAAACCACCCGTCGATAGCGCCGCTGGTGCCGCTAAACCACCAGTCGCCAGCCAGCTTGTGCCCATAAACCACCCATCAACCGACCGGTAGCCGTAGACAGAGTTGTGAGCCGGGTCTGCCGCGGGTGCGGGACCAGCCGCGCGCCACCCAGCCCTGCCGATCAGCGACGGACCAGTGGCGGCCGCGATCGGCGGCATCGGACCGGTGCCGCCCGCGGACCTGCGTGCTGCGCGCGTGCGTGCGTGCGTGCGTGCGTGCGTGCGGCACGTGTGTATATGTGTATGTTTACTACCGTGTCCTCATTAGTGCGACGACGGCTGCGACAGCCAGGAGGTACTCGTCCAAGACTCCGTCTGTCACCTTCACCGCTCGCCACGTCTGCTGCCGGAACCGCTCCACAACCTTTCGTAGCACACTCACAACATGCAACTCCATAACCTTTGCCATTTTGGCGCCAGCGCTGCGACGCCGGGCCGTGCCAGCCATGCGGTTATCGCGCGCGGCCAAACACATACCGCTGACGTAGGAGCGACCGGGGCCCGACCCCGTGGCGCACTCGCCACGCTGGTCGGGTCCAAAGGCCTGCGCGAGTAAGGGCACTTGCGGCGGCGTCGCAGTGCGACGTGTCAGCAAAACGCAGTCGGGAATCCCCGCTGCCGAGATACGCTCCTGCCAGCTGGCGTTGTGAGGCGCGCCGTATGTGGCGGCCGGCAGGGCGTCGGACAGACGGCCGGGCCGGCCTCCTGGTGCCTGGACGGCCGTGGCCCGGACCTCCGCCTCCGGGTGTGGAGCAGCTGACCTCCGGACCTCCGCCTCCGGGTGAGGAGCAGCTGACCCCCGGACCTCCGCCTTCGGGTGTGGAGCAGCTGACCCCCGGACCCCCGCCTCCGGGTGTGGAGCAGCTGACCCCCGGACCTCCGCCTCCGGGTGTGGAGCAGCTGACCCCCGGACCTCCGCCTCCGGGTGTGGAGCAGCTGACCCCCGGAGCCCCGCCTCTGGGTGTGGGGCAGCCGACCCCCGGACCTCCGCCTCTGGGTGTGGTGCAGCTGACCCCCGGACCTCCGCCTCCGGGTGTAGAGCAGCTGACCCCCGGACCTCCGCCTCCGGGTGTGGAGCAGCTGACCCCCGGACCTCCGCCTCTGGGTGTGGGGCAGCCGACCCCCGGACCCCCGCCTCTGGGTGTGGGGCAGCTGACTCCCGGACCTCCGCCTCCGGGTGTGGGGCAGCTGACCCCCGGACCTACGCCTCCAGGTGTGTGGACGGCAGTCCCCCGGACCTCCGCCTCTGGGTGTGGAGCAGCTGACCCCCGGACCTCCGCCTCTGGGTGTGGAGCAGCTGACCCCCGGACCTCCGCCTCCGGGTGTGTGGACGGCAGTCCCCCGGACCTCCGCCTCTGGGTGTGGAGCAGCTGACCCCCGGACCTCCGCCTCTGGGTGTGGGGCAGCTGACTCCCGGACCTCCGCCTCCGGGTGTGGGGCAGTTGACGGTGCCCGGCTGCCTCTCCTCATCGCTGGTTCTCTGCCAGCGCGTGCATGGTGCGCGCCAGTTCGCCTGGCGTCACAAGCGATGACAAGCCACGCTTCTGAGACCATTGCCACTCCGTTCACCACTCCAGCGGCGTAAACCACGCCGTGTCCAGGAAACAAAACCGTGCCAACAACCGGCTATGTCGGATTTCCGACCGGGCCGAACATCCGGACCAGGGAGGACGCACTGGGCACGGGCTGTCACGACATTCCATCACCTTCCCCACCCGTGGCACCCGACGACGCTCAGCGAGGAACACGCGACAAGGCGGACTACTCGTCACCACCGCAGATAATGGGCGTCACCTCCCCATGCGTCGTTGGGGCTTTACGACGCACTGAGCTGATGACGGCTGTGTGACGTCTTCCTCTGAGCCCGGCAGGAGGGGCGGCGGGCACCTCAGGAAATTAAACCCCGCACCTGTGCTTGCCCATCTTACTGTCGGTACCCATGCACGTGTCCATGCACCACAATTCTCTTCGCGGAACAGCTGGGACTCGAACCGAGATCCTCTGATACAGAGTCCAGCGCTAGCCGTCCAGGGAGGCGTCGTCACCCGTTGCGGACGTGGATACCGATGGCAGGCGCCTCCAAGAAGAGTTCAGCACAGCGGGCAGTTAATGCGACCCTGAGAGAGACGCGCCGCCGCCGCCGTCCAACCGGGCGATCAATGACGCCTATGGCAGCGGCATCGATCTCTAGCGGAACGCCTCCTGCCGGCGCCCGGAGCGGGACACCCCGCCTCCTGCCGTCGTCTGGAGCGGGACCCCTCGCCTCCTGCCGTCGTCTGGAGCGGGACCCCTCGCCTCCTGCCGTCGTCTGGAGCGGGACCCCTCGCCTCCTGCCGTCGTCTGGAGCGGGACCCCTCGCCTCCTGCCGTCGTCTGGAGCGGGACACCTTGCCTCCTGCCGGCGCCAGGAGCGGGACACCCCGCCTCCTGCCGGCGCCAGGAGCGGGACACCCCGCCCCCTGCCGGCGCCAGGAGCGGGACACCCCGCCTCCTGCCGACGCCCAGAGCGAGACACCTCGCCTCCTGCCGACGCCAGGAGCGAGACACCCCGCCTCCTGCCAGCATCTGGAGCGGGACATCCCGCCTACCGCCGGCGCCCCGAGCGGGACATCCCGTCTCCTGCCGGCGCCCGGAGCGGGACACCCCGCCTCCTGCCGACGCCCAGAGCGAGACACCCCGCCTCCTGCCGGCATCTGGAGCGGGACATCACGTCCACTAACCAGACGACACGTGCCGTCCTCAGTTGCTCATCGGACGGCAATACGGCCAGGTGCTCCAGGTGTCCAGCCAGGTGTTCAGCTTCAGTCAAATTCGACAACGCGTCTCAACGGACCGACATCGATGGCCAACAGCTGTCGCGGCTGCGGCGCCAAATGACGTCACAGTTCCACATCCGGCCGCGACAAGTGCTCGATGTGCGGATCCCAGTGCGAACATCTGCGCAGTCGCAAGATATGGCGTGGGAGCGTAGTAGAAGCTACCGACGTGGCTAGAAGCCACTGCCGGCGTTCCGCAACGTCATCCTGTCGCCGCCGCTCGCAACGTGGGAGTCAACGACGGGCCAATCCCGCGAGTGCGTCGTAAAACAAAACGCTACCCACTATGCCAATGGCGTACTTGAACAATGCAACTGCGCAGTGGCCCGCAGCCCACCTGCCACCATTCGGCCGCGTGGAACACTAGATTATTGAAACCCAGTGCATACCGACGGCCAGGTCAGCGGCCGCGTTGAGGAGGTGCGGGTCACTCAACTGAGTGATGCGAGTGAGTCAAGTAAAGGGTAAGTAATGGTCAACCCAGGGGTGCGGATGAGTCAAACGAGGGGTGCGGGTGAGTCAAACGAGGGGTGCGGATCAGTCAACCGAGGGTTGTGGGTGAGTCAATCGAGGGGTGTGATCGAGTCAATCAAAGTGCGGATGAGTCAATAAAGGGATATGGGTCATGCAACCGAGGTGCGGGTGAGTCAACCGCGGGATGTGGGTGAGTCAACCGAGGGTGCGGGTGAGTCAGCAGAAGGATGCGGGCTAGTCAAATGAGCCGTGTGGGTCAGTCAAGGTCAAACACATGAGCAGCGCGCGTTAGTTGAGACGCCAGCAACTGCGGCCTCGGGTGAGTCACGCCGCGGAGGACAGGAGGACAGGCGGAGGACAGGAGGACAGGAGAACCACGAGCAGGACATTTGGCCAATCCACACCTGCAGCACCCGCCGTCCGCGAACACCACGGAGTCGGCCACAGTCCGCGCCGGCCACAGTCCAGCCACAGTCCAGCCAGAGTCGGCCACAGTCCAGCCACAGTCCGCGCCGGCCACAGTCCAGCCACAGTCCAGCCAGAGACGGCCACAGTCCGAGCCGGCGCAGCGATTGGTCGGCGTGCCGCAGGGGACGCTGCTATCACCTGCGCAGTTTAAACTCACGGCCGAAGCCCGACGACAAACGCGTTCACGCCGTCAGGGACGAGACGAGACGCGACAGCAAGCCCCAGTGCTTTGGAGCCAGTGCAACCGGGGAGAAAGCCGCGTCGGGTCATCGGCAGCGCGTTCCTGAGGACCGCGACCCGCCCTCCGTCTCCCCCGACCTCCCGCGCACATGGCCGACCAAGCGACCGCGTTTCCGGCGTAACCCGAGCGCGGCTCCCAGCGCCACGAGCGGCGCCGGTCGCCGATCCAGCGCCACAGGCGGCGCCGGCCGCCGGTCCAGCGCCACCTCCGGTTCGCCGGGTACGTCGCGCTTGCGTCAAGATAGGCTCAAGGGCGCCCGCCCGGCATCAGATAGCTATGCGAAACTCGCCAGCGTAATGTCATAGCCCGGTAGAGTCGGAAGGCAGCTTTTATCGCGGTCGCTACACGTGTGGTACAAGAAACGAGCGGCAGTCAGCCGTGCACCTCCCACTGCATTACCTATAGCACCGAGGACAAGCGGACAAACGGACAGAGGACCGAGAACAAGAGGACAAGAGAACAGGAGGACAATAGGACAAGAGGACAGAGGACCGAGGAAAATGGGACAAGAGGACGGAGGAGAGGAAAAGAGGACTGAGAACAAAAGGACAAAGGACAGGAAGACAAGAGGACAGGAAGACAAGAGGACAAGGGGACAAGAAGAAAGGACAAGAGGACAGCGATGACAACAGCGTGTCCGTCCACTCAGCTGATGAGAGAGACTGCGTTCCATAGAACAGCCCCTGTCGTCTTAAACGCATCGCACCGGCGCGGCGATCAGTCTTTCGCGCGTTTTCGGCGCGCCGTTCTCCGGGGCCGTTGTCCCGCGACATCCACCTGGATTACCCCCGGGCGCGGACGAAACGCGGCCGGCACGGGTCTCTGACCGGCGGCCTGGCCGCCAGCAAACAGGCCGCGCCGTCGCGTCTCGCGACAATTTGACCCCCAACGGCGGACAGGTCACCAGCCGCCGCACCTCCGCGCCGGCCACCGAAAGCGGCCCGAGCCGCGAGACACGTCCCACCGCCGGCGTGGGGCGTGTCTCGCGCACGCCCCACGCCGGCGGCCAGGTGCGCTGCGCGCCCCTCGGCACGCGGCCCGGTAGCGCGCCGCGGGACGGCGGCGGCGCGGCGCCGGCGCGGCGCCTGCTGCGCGGGAAGTGCGCCGATAGCGGCCCGGGCGGCGCGCGGCGCACCTCGCCGCCCGGCCGGCGGCGTGACGCACGCTGGGCCCGTATCAGCACGGCAGGCGTGCAGCGAACGGACGGCATGGAGCGGCGGGCGGACGGCCGGCGGTTGGGGGTGTGGGCGGCGGCGGGGGGCGGGGGGCTGAACGGGTCGCGATTTGGGCGGTGGCGGCCACGCCCCCGTCGGCCTTGGTGAGTCGGCCGCCAGATTTCCTGTCAGCGCACCGAGCTGCTGAGGTCGACGGCGTCCCCACCCTTGGTGGAGAGCAAGAGTCTGCGAAAGTTTCCTGCGTCGAGAATCGAACCCACACCAGTCGCTGCCGCTCACTCGCCCGGACCGCGCACCTCACCGCTGCCGTCGCCCCCACCCGCCGCCGGTGACTGCACCGACGTCCGTCAGCCGTGGCGACGTAACGGGCCGCGGCGGCTTCCGGCGGGTGCCGGCCGCGCGGACCGGGGGCAGGCGGCGGCGGCGGCGGCGGCGGAGGGAGGCGGGGGGGGGGGGGGGGGGCGGGGGCACCGCAGAGGCGCCGGCCGGGGCCGACCCGGCGCCAGGCGTCGGCCGCGGGGACGGACCGCAACAGAGAGCCAGCGCGAGGATTTAGGAATGAACTGCGGCACCGCCGAGGTCTCGGCCGCTGAGATCTGAGATCGATCACCACCCGAGCACAGTCACGCGGCCAGGGCCGATTTACTGCTCGACTGAGCGAGCTGCTGCCTGAGGAGAAGCGATCACTTCGATCCGCGGATGCCACGAGGAAGTTTGCAATCTGTTCCCTCGCGCGGCTCAAACACACCAGCCCGTCACCTCATCGCCCGTAGCCATGCCATCGCGCACAAGTCGCACAGGCTGTGAAAGTCCATCCTGTGGCGGGCATTCGGCGCGCCGTGCTACGTCAGCGCCTCCTCCGCCCACCGAACGGTCCGGCCTTCCGGCGATCTCACGTGTGAGCCGATCAGCACCGTACCGGGTACGGCAACCACTCCCACAACGCCACCGGCATGCCCTCACGCCGGCACAGCTGGTGGATATCAGCACTCCCCGGGACAAGCTACGGGACTTTCGGCGTTCGCGGCGTTCCCCACACGAAGGGTTCCTCAGAAGTCAGAACCAACCCGGCCCGGCCCCACACGAGCCGGCCAGAACACACATACGCGCGCGCGCGCGAGATACCATCTCCAGGAAAGGTAGCTGCCGCCCATCATCCCAGGCCACACCAGCCGCGGGAAGCGCGCGGGATTTCCCGCCCGCCGCATCGCGCCGCTCGAGACAGCTCTTCCCCTCAGTACGAGGTGACAGCCCCGGCCGGCGGCCGCCACCCGAGCGGCGCACGGCGGCCGGGTGCGTCTTCACTACCCCGGTGGGTGTCCCTGCTGGATGGGCCGCGGGCGGTAGAGGTCAACGTGGTCTTGATGAAGTTGCCAATAACTGTCGTTAATCATTACTACGGGACCGGGGCTAGGAACGTCAGAGGAGCTTTGATGAAGTGCTCAATAACCATCCCTGACCAACGCTGCCAGGCGACGGTAAAAGATGAGTTTTCGAAATTAGAGGTCCACAACGGATGGGAACCGACGTCAGCGACGGTAACAGCTGATGTTGCGACATCAGCGAACGCTAACAGCTGCTGTTGCACACATCAGTGAACGGTAACAGTTGCTATTGCCGACGTCATTAAACGGTAACAGCCACTGTTGCACACATCAGCGAAATGCAACAGCTGCTGTTGCGGACATCGGTGAACGGCAACAGCTGCTGTCGCCAACATCAGTGAACGGTAACAGCTGCTGTCGCACTCCAGCACAGGAACAGCGCGGTAGCGGGCGGCGGACGCAACCTGTCGAGCGGCACGTACAGGGGCAAAGCGTGCGGTAATGCCACGGGCACGGCCGGAGCGCCGGGGCGGGGCGATTTTTTGTGCTCGCACGCGGCTCGCCATCAGCGCTCGGACGCAATCGTCAGCGAGAAGAGAGGCCATTCATTGGTCGAAAAAACCCGGCGCCGCTGGCTCGGCCCAGCTGACGCAAAAGACGTGACAGTCGGGGCGGGGTGGCGGTGGTGGAAATACGCCTTTGTGAACATTAGTCGAGATTTACGTGATCATTAGCAGCATAAACAAACCGGACGAGGAACGGCGACGCAGTAGCAGCATGAAGCAGCATGCAGCAATGGGGGAGTGAAAAACGATGCAGCAGTACGACGATCCACTGAGAGGCAGCTGTAACGCCATCATGATCGGCTGACTCCGTAAAACATCCTCGTTAAGAACCGCAGTCAGCTCCACAAGCAACTCTGCCACCCGCGACCGCTCGCCCACTTCCTTATTGCGGGTTTCGCGGCGCTTCAGCGATGCCCTCCGCCGGCGGCGACGACTTTTTGGGGGCGACCCTCGGCAGCGCGAGCGCAGACGACGCTCCGCCGCGCCGCCGCGCCGGACGACCCCGCGGCCGTCACCGGCGCGTCCAGTCTGGGTCGGCGCCGGTGTCGGCGCCTCCACCTGGCTGGCGGCGCGGCGCCCGCGCCGCGCCGCCGGCCCTGACCTTCAGTTGCGTCACGACCCGGCCCAGACGCGCGGCGTCACCGCCGGCGCCGGCCGAACGGAGAGGGAGGGAGTGGCGCTGATCGCGCTCGCAGGCCCGCCTCGGGGAAGGCTGCGACGCTGCGCTCATGGCGGGGCAGAGCGTACATCTGGGGATAGCGGCCCATGACGTAACCCGAATGACGGGAAATGCCTGGAGCCTCCGTGCTCTACCGACTTATAAATCGCAGTTTGCGGGTCAGCAGAGGGCAGTGCTGCGCTATGCAGCGGCACCCCCATGGGAGAAAGGTCCAAAGCAGTCGAAAATGTGCTTCAACTGCAAACGCGGCCGCAGCCGGAAACAGTAGTGATGCTCTCGCGACGGCCATACTTCGACTTAAACGGGGGAGTACCAGTGCTGTAATAATCGCGCGGGACTAGCTGTCACTGCTATCGTCACCACAAAGGTCACCCGGGCCGCGCCACCCACGAAACACGCGCGTCGTTTTGATAAATCTCACCTCTAAAGAAGACGTTTCAAGCTATCGCCATCGCTAACTCACAGCCGTCACCATCCGTACCGCGGTGACAGGCAGCCAATCACAGAGGCGTCGCGTCATGAATGAGCGGGTCCCGACCGCTCCCGCACGGACGAGGCCGACACGAGCGGCCCCTCCCGCGGGGCTCATCGCGGCTCCCATCACTCCAATTTCCCGGCACAGCGAGGAGTTCCCCAAGGCTCGGCTCTCCAGCGGTCACCCGGAGACCGGATCACACCGAACGGGAGCGTGTGCAGACGTCGCCGCAGCAGCCCCTGGCCCGCCCATACGTGGAGCGCGCTCGGGGATCCGCGAGCCGCCGGTGCGGGCTCATGGGTCAGCTCTGCGTGCCCCTGTACCCCTCCCCCGCACCCCACCTCCGCGGCTCAGGGAGACCGTGTTTACCAGACTGGTTTTCGGTGGTCAGTTAGTCACGCGCTGACCTGACTGCTTTTCGGTACTCAGTTGGTTAGTTACTTGCGCACTTCACTGACTGGTTTTCGCTGGCCAGTTGCCTAGCTATTCAATTTTAAGGGCGCGTTAACTGCAATGGCTATTTGCGCCCATTTCTTCTTCGGTGACCTTCGGTGACCTCCAGTGGCCAACCGGAAACTGGACCACGCTGGTGCGGTAGGGCCGTGACCTGGCGTGCACGTCACCTTAAATCAAAGCGGCAACATTTGCCAGTAGAACCAGGCTTGATCTGCCAAGCTGATGGCATCTTACTGCAAGCTCCGCAATGCCCGCGCGATATTCGACATTGCTGTTAGTGTTAGACACACTTCCAAAAACGCGCATACGTCAGACACCGCATGCGTCAGGCCGGGCGCATTCTGCGGGCGCCACACGTGTTCGGACTGTGCACACACTGCAGATTCTGCATCCGACACAGCGCCGTGACGTCACGGCCGGCCGGCCGGCAGCCGGCGCAGCATTCGCCGAATGTCTGGGAGGCCCGCGCGTCAGCCGCGCCGCCGCGGCATTCCGCGGCGCTTGCGGCTCATCCCAGACTTCCGGAGGGCCGTCTGCGGCCCGCGGGCGGCGGCCCGGCCGCGCCCGAGAGCCATCGATCCCGCCCGCCGCATCTGCCCGCTAACGCGCGCCCCCGCCGGGAGAGCGACGCGGCGCGGTGGGCACGCTCGGAGCGCAACGCTGACGCTCGGAGCGTAGCGCTGATGCTCAGAGTGCAACGCTGATGCTCAAAGCGCAGCGCTGATGCTCAGAACGCAACGCTGATGCTCAGAGCGCAACGGTGATGCTCTGAGCGCAGCACTGATGCTCAAAGCGCAGCGCTGATGCTCAGAGCGCAACGCTGATGCTCACAGCGCAGCGCTGATGCTCACAGCGCAGCGCTCATGCTCAGAGCACAGTGCTCAAGCACAGAGCATAACGTTCACGCTCTGAGCGCGGCAGTAACGCCCTGAGCACAGTGGTAATGCTCAGAGCTCCGTGGTAACGCTCAGAGCGTGGTGATGACGCCCTGAGACGATGTTTTGCCCTCTGAGCGCGGTGCTGATACTCAGCACACAGCGCTGGTGCTCGGAGCACAGCAGACTGCGCGAGCGCACCGCTGACGGAAATCCCCACACCACTGACGCAACCGCGCGTCGCCCGCCGTCGCGACACAAGACAGAGAGTGAGAACACATCGCCGATCGTGACAACACAGCGCGATACCGCGTGGGGCGGGCGTGCCGCCGGGGGGAAAGTGGAGCACACGCGCGTTCAGGGAAGCCCAATCAATGCCGGACCGGTCGAACGTGTCACCGGCCGGGCGGGGGCGCGGCCGGCCTCACCTGAGCGCGAAGACCGCTTCCGCGAGGAGCCCACCGACCACCGGCGAATGAACTCCATCGGCGCGAGCTCGGGGCCTCGCGCCGAGCTGGGGCCGTGCTCAGGGGCCTCGCTGTCACCAGGGCAGCGCCGGCCTGTATCAACACGGCGCAACCGCGCTACCCGGGCCTCTATCAACACATGCCAAGCGCGTCGGCGCCGGCTCCGTTCACCGCGGCAGGGCCCAGTCGCCGGCGCCCGCGTCACCACCTCGTCCGGCGCTGCTGCCGCGCCCGCACCGGCCCGTGCCGCACGCGGTCCACTGCCGCCGCCGAACGAGCGCCACAACCCCTCCCGTCACCAGCCGGCGCGCGACTGTCCGGCCGCCGCGCCGCCGCGCCGCCGCGCCGCCGACACCGCCGGCGGCGGGGCGGGGGCGGGGGCGGCGGCGGCAGCGGCGGCGGGGGCGGACGCCAGGGGCGGCGCCGTCCGGGTCGCGGTCACGACCGCAGGGCGGACGTGACCGCCACGGCCGGCCGGTGACGTGAGGGCCCGCTGGACGTGGGCGAGACCGAGCGGCCGTGACGCCGTGGCGGGATCCGGCGGCGCGGATGGCCCCAGGCCGTCTCGCGCCGCCGCCGGTGGGGACCCTTCTCGCATCCCAGCTGCCATTCGCAGATCGGCCACGCCTTCGGCAGCTCTGAACAGCGTGCGGTTATCACCATGCTCCTTCTCCCCGATGGATGGCGAGTCGCCCGCTCAGATACGCGGTTTCCATCCGAACCGACTGGGTGTGGGTGGAAAATGGGGCGGGAAATCACCCGAGAGTAGGCTGAACACGCCCACCTTTCTAAGTTCTGCACCAACGCTCAATCTCTATAGAACATCCTCTTTAAGATTTTCGCCACTCTGTAGTTCCTCGTAAATATGACGGACGTTTGACAAACACGGTGACAAGAAAATACAAGAAATCAGGAAAATCGGAATCGCAAATTTACGGAACATTCGCATGTTCCGCACAGTTACTTATCATACCGATGGGGGGCGCCGGTAGTGTAGTGGTTAACGCGTAGGCGTTAACCACTGCGCGTCTGGGAAACCAGAGGTACGGGGTTCGATTTCCCGCGGTGCCCGCCCTTCCTGCCAGGGTGAGACGCAGGCGACGCCATATAGCTTCAGCAGCTGAGTGCGTCGTAAAGCCCCAATGACACACACACACTTCAGCAGACAGGGTTGTCTAATGCCGGAGTGCCGGAGAGGCGCAAAACGCTGGAGCAGTGTAAAACGCCGGAGTAGTGCGATGCCGAAGTGTTGCAAAACGCGCAAAACGCAATAGAACGACGAACGTAACGTGCTGACACCCATATTTCAAAACGACTGCGTCCCACTTTTCACTGATGCAGTATTTGCCCACCATGAGCATCCATCCATTACGACATAGGTGTGACAATGCTGGAAGATTATCGTCGTCAACTATACGAAAACTAAAATGGATGACGTGTCTTCTTCGTCTGGAACATTTCGCCGAGGGCAACATTCACCGCCCCTGGCCTACAGCTGGGGTGGCACGGCTGACACTATTTGATATAATTTGAAACGAGGTCCAGTCACTAAGGGTACTTTTCCCTCCAATGTTAAGTCCTACGTTTCAATAGGCAGAACGACTCTAGCATGGCAAGTCATATCTGAATATTATTCTATAGCGTCGGATCTTAGCTGTCCCGCCGTAGCTATCGGATTTCATTCTTAACGGTTTCTGGGGCGAACGGTTTTACACCATCGCTGCTTCAACGCCACGGACACGGCACTGATCGCATACGCAAGTTCACAGCTCAAATTCTTCATTCAACCCCATCAGTACACCTTTTTGCCTCTTTAACGCTGTCCGACCATCCGTCGGTCACCTGCGGACCAGGCAAGTCACAGCGCTCAGGTCGGTGGGCAGCATCATAGAACCCGCCGGCTCGCGAGCGAAACTCTCCCGCCGTCCTCGCGGACATCGATTTTCCATCCCGTGACGTCACCGCGCGCGATGTCGTCACACACGCCGCCATTCGCCGCCCGCATCTGATCGGCCGCGTCACGCGGTTCCTGCGACGTCACAAGATCGCACGTCGCCGACGCCCGGCTGCGTCGCCGACGCAATAACAACGGAATCGATGGCTGTCAGCACGTGTCCTGCGACGTGTGTCGACCGCCACTGTGCACTACTTGTTTACAGCTGCACTACGTCGCGGCCGGTAAACAGTCATACTGGCAGCCTCCGCATCTGCTGCGGCTGCCGGTGTAGCGCGGGGACTGGCAAGGTGGGGACGCATATTAACGCAGCGCCGCCAGGTGTCGTTCCCCTGACGCTTTTGGTTTGTGGAAACTGAAAAATGCGCTGCACTGTTCCCCATGCGCTGATGGTTTGGGGAAAATGAGAAAATCATAAACACTAGTTATTTCGTTATCGCTTCGGTGGGAAATTTTCGGACCTGCCGGGCCTCTGACAGCAAAGATATGAAGCTGGGCTAGTGCTGGTGCCAGACACCACCAGTCATAGAACTTCACGCTCCTCTCATAGCAAAGGTCTCTCCTGTTGGGAAAGTGGCAGCACTACAAAGTACCTTTTACAAAACTTATCACACGTATGGGACTAAATCTGATGCTCGGAAAGTGACATCTCCAAAAAGCATCGTTTACATGAATATGTTGCTTACTTCACCGGTTTGGAGCTTCATGTACCAAGCCTTTTTCGTCAGCTCAACTGGGTGGAAGAACGCATCCTGCTTATCCCGACGCATGCTGAATCAACTGCAACCATGGGATTGAAGCCACGCTTTGTCCTACATGACACTCTTTCTCTTTTTGTGAGAGAACGCAACCCATATCAATGGTCAGGCCGTGGATTCGAACCCGAGCCCTCCACGTGGAAGCCCAAGACGCTAACCACTCGGCCATCACATGCCGGACCCCATGGCGTCGTGCATGCATATCTGGATACGTTAAATAACGCCACCTCGAATTACGCTGGTCTTTAAGATGCACTCAAAGTAAATGATCGTCAATCTGATAGACAGGCTGCCCAGGCAAGACTGCATTGCTGAAGCCGAGACTCCAGACCCCCGCTTCAGTGATGACGTTCGAGGTCCGCGCAGCTGCATTGATCCATGTCCCTCGAATTGCCGAGGCTGTTCGACAGGAGAATGCAAACGAAGTGTCCAAACGCAGTCCGTGATGCCTTTATGACGTTGGTGAGGCAAGCATAAGGAGCCTTCCAGCTCTGCCTTTGCGGAGTGGCTATGAATGGCCCTCCACCGGGGGTGAGACGGGGGGGGGGGGGGACGGGAGGCTGCTTCGTGACGAGTGTGACTACGTCCGGGGGACGGCAAACTGAGAACGCCGGCCAGCCACGAGGACGACGGGAGTGGTAAAGACGGGCAACAGAGCGGAAAACGAGTGCGCGTTGACTCTGGTATTGGTAGGCACCCTTCTTTTTCAAAAGGGAACAAGGCGGACATTGCCAAGTATCCCGTTATGTCGCACCAGCTACCGCTGAGGTCGTATTAGTACCCAGGGCCCATGGAGCAACCGGGGTTCGAACCACGTGCACACGCACACGCACACACATACATACATACACACACATATATATATATATATATATATATATATATATATATATATACATATATATACACATATCTATATATATTTTCATATATATATACATATATATACACATATCTATACATATTTTCATATATATATATATATATATATATATATATACACGACATTAGTGGTACAACAGTGCCTTAGCGCCCCGCCGCCGTCAACCATGAAAGCATGGCAGCGAAATCGCCGACTCTTCGGCGGTTTGCGTAGATTCTCAGCTCTTTTTCATGTAATTTAAAGAAAAGAACGTTTCGCAGGACTTTGTGGCTACGTACGCGCGCATAATTTCTGACCCTCTAAGCGCTTTGAGCTCCGTTCGTACAAGCATCTGAATATTCTGATAAGCCTATATATAAACGTAAGCCTAAAATATAAATATTTTGCAATGTCTTGTGCTTAATTGCGATCTAGCCTCTACCTGCCGTCGCTTTACGTACTCTCCTGAGCAGCCTCTGGGAAGACGGCAGAACCCCTGATCATTCACTGTTCCCTCACTTTACTGCCCGGCATCATTGATCACGAGAACGTCAGCCAATCACCGCACACACTGCTGCGCCCCTCCTCGTCAACGATTCATGACATTGCCAATGGATTTTTCAGCCGCGCTGCTGACTGCCGTCAATGACCACTCCCGATCCGAGTGCTGGTGCGGAGGCAGGTCAATAATGCTTTTATCGGTCGCCGTTTTTTTTTTTAGCCTGTGAGGCAGAACATGCGGTCATTTCCATGCTTCTAAATATTTGCATCTAATTTGCGAAGTGCATTGGGGGCAAGCGTCAACGTCTTCCACGAGTCTCAGCGAATGCTTAGACTCGTGACGGGATAAACGGGCAGCAGGACGCGATAACTGCGCCACAAATGCTTGACTTCCGCTCGATAAACGCGTCACAAATGCTTGACTCCCGCTAGATAAACGCGTCACAAATTCTTAAATTCCGCTAAATAAACGCGTCACAGATGCTTGACTCCCGCTAAATAAACGCGTCACAAGTGCTTGATTCCCGCTAGACTCCTCTCCGATTGCGACGGAGAAAGACCTACGCCAAAGGTAGATGATGACTCGCCGCGGGTAGCGATTATAAAAAACTCACGCGGTACGCGGGCAATTCTTACAGCCGTGGGTTGAAGTTCCCACCTCTTATACAGGTCTGGGAGTCAGCTGTTGGTCGATGCCTCCGCGACTCATGGAAAAGGTGGGACGCATTTTTACACGCCGCTGGCTGCTAGTGAGAATAGCAGTGGCACGTGTAGGAGCACCGCCGACGGATTTGCCACTCGCAGAACGCGAAACTCTCTTCTCAGCTGCCTTCCTGCGACTCCCCGAAGGGAGAGGTGGGAAGAGCGTTGGGCTGTCGGTGATAACAGCGCCACGCCTCGCAAAAGTCGCGCAATTCGAGTTGACTGATTCTTCCGCTGGTGGATTAGGTTGCGGTCAAAAGAAGGGGGTTCCCCACAATGGCTATGAATAATTGATCCTCGGCACTGACAGTAAATTCGTTCACCGAGGATACCGTTGTCAGAATCATCCCAGGAACTCCAGAAGGTGAGGTTCGCACAGTCGCCGGTCAGGGATTCCGACAGCTACGTATTTTACGTCGGCGAAGAATTCCGGGACAATCCAGCGCAAGTGGAGACTTGGGGCTGCGTGATTACGCCACAATAAACCTTAGATTAGGTGGCTACTTTAACTGGGGGCAAATTCCGAGGTTCGCGTGTAGCATGGATGTACGGTTCGAGGGCGTCTGACTAGCACGAAAGCACAAGCTTTTGTACAGCAACCTCACTATAGACCTTCCCTTCACACGAATGGGAAACAAGCACGCATAAGACGGTACGAATGCGTGGATGCTAGTGGCGGAATCGAAGCGGTGGCGTTTGCTGCCGAACATATTGGCAAAAAACATATTTTTCATAAATAATAAATCGCCCAAATACTACTGTCAGGGAGCTAATGTTTTCGCCACCGTTCGCAACAGTTCCCAACTGGCCAGTTTATGACAGGATATTACCTCAACAGTAATTATGTGCGAAACAGTACAGTAGGCTAACGAGCCAACAGTCACCAATAGCTGCGACATGCATAGTTAACCCAAACGAATGGCATCGTTGCTTACAGTCACTATCTGCAGATCGCTAGGACGGGCAAAGGAGCCAAATGCCACTCACTAATAATAGCAAACTTCAGGTGGAAATTCGTGACTTCAAAATCATACTGGACATTCCCCTAAATCTAATCATTCAGTCCGTCAGTCAGTCAGTCAGGCAGACATGGTGCTGTTGCTTATTGCCTATGTGCAAGCTGGGCGTTGGAGATCTCAGGACCTTGTTCATGGCGTGAGGGATCGGTCCGATGTCCATGGCTAAACAACGGAGGGATGAGGGTTCTACGCTGCTCGCTACCCGGAAGGTCAAAAAACGCCATTACGGCAAAAGGCGATAGGGAAAAACCGGGACCATTCACACGTGAAAGAAACCGGCAGGGGAGATGTCGCTCAACCCAGAAGAAGTACAGACAAGAGACAGTACGAGTAACATACAGGCACACATATGTCTGTGTGTGCCCACGCCCAACACGAAACCCACCAGATCCAAGACCCAACACAAAACCCACCAGATACGCCAAAATGTTCAACAGTAACACAAAAGTCATCGCACGCTCTACACAGTGACGAACGCTCATCGCTCTAGAAGCGATACACATCCGCGAATGAAACTCTGTCGTTAACAAGCAAACAAATTCGCGTGGATCCCTTCATCTGCATGGAGGGCTACCATCAGGGCGGAAAGCACAAAAACCTTGAGTGTTTTGCGTGTCGCGGATAAACGTTGTTGGCAGTCATTGATGATTATGCGATGCGTACGTGCTTATACCTACATTGTGATATGTACGTAGCATGTCTGCACTATACCAGCATTACAAAAACTGATGTACGTAAACATGAGATCCATGCCACAAGACAAGAGGACTTGTCATTTGTCGGAGCACTTGCGAGACCACAGTCACGAGAGAATCCGATACTTACAAAGATGCGATTGCATTGACTCTGTCTAAAACCGTCACTCTAGAAAATGTGCAGCGGAAGATGAAATACTGAGAAAAATATCTTGTAGCAGGCCATGCAAGATGAAAATCTATATTTCTGTTGTATCATGAGCCTTGGTGCCATCTAAAACGAACATAGAGAAGAAGCGAAAACTGTCACCAAACATCCAAAAAGATCATCAGTGTTGAGTCCCCTGTGATTTTTAACAAACGCATATATATATATATATATATATATATATATATATATATATATATATATATATATATATATATAAGGAACACATCTTGGCACACACGGTTGCTCAAACCCGATACGAACTGTACCTGCATCAACGACTCCACTCGTTCAACTGTCCAACCGTCAATTAAGTGTGCAACCTTCTCTCATGACGGCCATGTCTTGGCCATCCGAAACAGCCTTCGCCAATGACTTAGCAAACAAAAAAACACCCACGGAAAGCCTCAAACACGGGCTTCGGCACAAACCGCTCTTATGGGGAGGAGCAAACGAAAAAACCCAGGTTTTGCCCAGCCCGACTTCATGCAATGACTGGACAAAACCGAATGACTCATCCTTGCTTCGGGCAATGATTCCCGATAAGTATGGCGTGCATTGCTCACAGAGATTCCTAACGGCAAATAAGCAGTGCAGTTGACGCACCCTTAAAACTCGGCGACTCAAGAGATTCCTAACGGTCATGACTCCAGCCACATATGCGCCACCTCGGCTTCCAAACACCGACAACGGGTACACAGCAAACACGGGCGTGACTTTGCAGTGCGTGACTGCATTTCCGCCAGTACGCCGTCACCACAACAGGTTTGCCCACGTTGTATGCAGTGGAAGCGGGCACCAGCCCCCCGCCATGCAACCGTGCCGTCTATGGGACGGCGCCTAGCGCGGGTCACGAATCGAGCCCGTCCGGTTTTGACACCTCGCCGGCCGGCCCACGAACCTACAGCGTTGTCTCCGTAGAAGGTGCCCGGTGACGAGCGCAAGTGCCGCGTCGGTCGGCCCACAAACCTACAGCGTTGTCTCCGTGGAAGGTGCCTGGCGACGAGCGCACGTGCCGCACCGGTGAAACATTTTTAAACCTTTTTATGCTCACTTTGATATCCTTTTCATACATTCATACACCTTGCCGGTCGGCCCACAAACCTACAGCGTTGTCTCCGTGGAAGGTGCCTGGTGACGGTCGCACGTGCCACACCGGCGAAACTTTTTTAAAAATCGTTTGATGCTCACTTTGATATCCTTTTCATACATTCATACACCTCGCCGGTCGGCCAACAGACCTACAGCGTTGGCTCCGTAGAAGGCGCCTGGTGGCGAGCGCACGTGCCACAACGGTGAAACTTTTTTAAAAACCTTTTTATGCTCACTTTGATCTCCTTTTCACACCATTCACGGTCTAGAGGAGCGTCGACAACGCTGGCCATTTTGCGCCATCTTCGGCGAAACGGTGGGCCCGTGCCTATTTGGCTGATTCAACAGCTTGGCGACAGCCCAGTCAGAGCAGCCAGTAGGCGGCGGGACGGGTGGGCGGCGCGACCCGCAGCGGTCTCGTGCGCTCACTCACCTGTGTCTCGAGGCTGAAGGGGGTCACTCTTCGCTTGCCTCGGCGGACCAGAAGTCGTCTCAGCTATCAGCGTCCTCTGAAAAAGGCCAAGTGCAGATGCTGAGGCATGACGTGAGCTGCAGATGCTGAGGCATGACATGAGCTGCATATGCTGAGGCATGACATGAGCTGCAGATGCTGAGGCATGGCATGAGCTGCAGATGCTGAGGCATGACATGAGCTACATATGCTGTCGGAAGCTGTTCACTGGGTCACTCACACTGAAAGGATGGCTGGTGGCACACTCACAGTAGGGTTAGGTTTTGAGTTATCAAGTGCTGTCTATAGCTTTGGTCACCTCTTTCTTACATAATAACTGTAATATGATTGCGCCCATTTCATTTAGCATTGATTTGCTCTCATCTGACTGGGTCTTTAATATAAAGACCACAACAGGCTTTCAAAAATCACTTTCTCAAGGTAAGAACAAAACTGGGATTTCAAAAATAGGATTTTCTAATAAAATGCTGATGCTGCTGCCGCTGCTGAAAAAATGCTGATGCTGATTCTAATGAAATGCACTGCTTGATAGAAGTATGACATCTCCAAACAGCTTCATGTAGGCCTGAACTTTGCTTTTGCCTCTTATCAAGCAAGATAAAAAATGAAAATGCTTGTGTTGTGCTAAGACTTGAACTGCTGCATGTAATTGGTCACACGCCCACAAATACTGCATAATCAATTTAGAATCAAAACTTGGCCCGAACTGTCACATTTTTTGCACATTCATGCTGTTCCTTAACATGTGATGGCATTTCCTGACACAAAAACAATCTGTTGCAGATTGCAATATGCAAATAACTGCTGTGCAGTGCAGATTTCAGGAGACTTACTTGGATTAGACTTTAATTGTGTGGCTGAAAAATTGAGCAGTTAAACAAATAAATGCCTAATGAGTGTATTCCAGATGGGTGAAGGCCAACAGTGACCTCAGGTCCACACTGGGATCAAGTCTTTTTTTATTTCCTTTAACCATCAACAAAATGTTGCAGACTGTTGCTCCAACAGGGGGCTGTCACATATTAACAGGGAGCTAATTCAGTTCCATGTTACAGGGGTCTGGGCCCAGTGACCAATGACAGCCCACTTTGCACCATGACAAGTATGAGTTCATGACACTAGGAATTTGAACCCCAACTTTGATTTCACACAACTGGTACAAAATGGCAACTGAATGAATGCAGACAGACTCAGGAGTACTCAGCAGCAGTTTGCAGGTTTCTCGTGGACTGACTATGGCCAGGCCACACTTTGAGCATGCAGCTTAAAATCAGAACTTTACATGTCTTAAAACATTGGAAACTTTTTTCTTTAAAAAATGTGCCAGGATAATGCACATTTCTGCAACTCATCATCAGAGCTTCAAATACCCTTCAGGCTTTAACAGAAGAAACTTACATCTCAAAGTCTGGCAAGGCAGCACTGCTTCTTTGTTTCAAACCAATAAAAGGAGATAAAGTTTGCCTACAGAAAGCTGAGCATGATGCTGTCATGGAACACCAGATCTTGTCAAGGCTGCATGGGGCAATGATCAGAGATTCTGAATGGAAACTTTCTGAGCAGGCTTACAGTTCAACAACAGAATGAGGCAGCCAAAAGTGATGTCAGCCATGTCAATACTCCTTCTGTTGTATGTCTATGTAGTGCTAGAATGGACTTCTAGTCAAACCAGCAATTAAGTCCAATACTAGCAGGTTAAAGCCTGCCACACAAGGAATTTAACAAATAATATAGAACTTCAGGCTCAAAGAAAATGATGTGACAGAAACTAACAATGCTACATGACCTGACATGGCAGGAGAGGCAGAATCAGATTTGTTTCAGACATTCTTAAACTTCCACTTTAAGCCAACTAATGAAACCTGAAACAAACTACACAGCCTGGGACTAAAAGCACAAGGAGCATGATTATTTTTTAAACTGCAGCACCCAGACAGAACAGCACAAGCCAATGCTGGTGTCTTTCTGGCACCACCATTGTATACTGCCATCTCATGACTCATGCCAAGGCCAAAACATTCTGTCTTTTTGGAGATGTTCAGGATCAATTTAGCAGGCTGTAAGAATAAGCTACATTGTGTCTTTTGTATGCTTTACTCATCTTGCTCAAGACACATTCTGATTAAACTTGAATTTTCAATTGAATAAAAGTTTGTTGACTCTCCAGCACAGGAATAATTTTAGCTCACTTTTGATCTTAAAATTACCTCAAATAAGTAAAATGGAATGGAAGGAGACAAATACCATTAAAGAAGGATGGATTTTAGTGACCTGAATGATCCCCATTACTTGCCGCCCCTGGACCTGATCCACAGGTGGTTCTTTGGGTACCCACTCAAACTATGACCATCAAGGCCTGCATTGTCTTTAAGCCAGGCCCCATTGATCTTTTTTAAGGGAGCAGTCATGACTGTTTTAATGAGGGGCAAAAATGTTTATATCCATATTGGTACTCAGGGGCAATGACACAACCAGGATTTGAACCTGGGCCGCCCACATGGGAGTCAGACACTAACTATTCAGTCAGTATGCCCCCTGGCCTGATTAATTCAATGTGCCCAGTGTTTGTCCAGTTTTTTAAATGCATATTTATTGGGTAATGCTAACTACTCAATGGGCAGACTCTTCACCTCTTTAACCATGCTTATCATTTTAATAACATACACATGATGACTTTTGATGAGAATAGCTCATCCAAGATAACCATTGCAACATGGCCTACTTTCATGGCCCCTAGGACAATGGAAATAATAAGTTTGGCAGCCAATGGCTATTTTTGTCATTTATTTCTAGTTGATTCCCATGGGGCCAATGCTACATTTTTGGAGAGAAGAGGGGAGGAGGGTGGGGGCTCACTCTCAGCCTCAGCTCCTCTTACCCAATTCCAGTACCCCTGACAGCAGGTGCCTTGGCATACCCATGCACTGTAGCCTACATAGGTGCTGTTTACAAGAAAAAATACCAAATCAAAACTATCAGTGTCAGATGAAGACATGTCAAGATGCAGGATGTATATATTGAGTGCTGTAATGTTATGCTGAATGTTTATAGTTTGTGCCAGTCATGCAAAGAACAAAAGGTCAAATGCAGGGAGGAAGGGTGTGAAATAAGTACACTGCTATCCATATGACTCACATGGCTGGCTGCGCAAGTAAACATACAAGCCACCAACTCATGGAGAAACAATTATGAGGCATTGGTTCGAGTTCTCCCCCTCGACTACAATGCGCAGCCAACGAAGAAAATGCGGGTGAAACAGCAATACGCATATAATTACTCTGCCAATCCTAACCACAGCATGAAAGTGTTCAGAACCATCCGTCACCCATCCCGCAGCAAAAACGGATCACAACCACACAATCCCAAAACATTTCCAAACCGCGCAACCAGCCCACCAGCCAAGGGTACAATAATGCACGAATTGCTCTGACACAAAAACGTAGAACAGCTTAGTTGAACAGATTCCACTGTGATTGGTCACTCAACCCGTGAATGACGTCATGTTATGACGCAATGATTTAAAAACAAAATGAGTTGCCTCTCAAATCTGATCACGCAATATGCCTGTGAAACAAGCAGCAGTTCGATATCACATTAAGCAGAAATTAACGGCCTCTTCGATTTTAGCACAGCTTGTACCACAGATAGCTCAACATGCGCTAACGCCTGACGTACATGCCTTTTGTGGAGCATGGAGCGGTTTTATCTCCACGGGTCATACAAAGTCAACCGCTAAATGTCCAAAAGCAAGACGCTATATATGATCTGGTTTGCAATATCAGGTGACGCAGTAGCCCAACAGCACAAACAATGCCGCTAATTCTGTTTAACCTAGTTTTTCGTGTCATATACTTTTACCACGGAATTCAGACGCCGAATTGAGCCAAAACTAGCTGGAAAACATGGGGTCGTTCGATGTTCTATAAAGTTGCTTCAAATGAGGAACATCTTGCATAACGAGGGCATCACTCGGCTTTTCATTGGGCACCAAAAATCGTAACCCTTAGAGGTCACTGCATACAAACAGAACATAACACGTGAGCAAATATAGCACGGGATGCTGACTAGGTACCGTGAACTGACACGATAAAACAGATCGAAACATTTTTTTATCGAATGCGCACCCGAGTTGCATCGAGGTTTTTATGGGCAAGAAATAAGTTGACAGAACCAGCGTTCAGGCCATGGCAGGTCACGTGATAGCCCCGCTCAAGCAAGTATGAATGACTCCTTTGCATAGCGGCTAGGTAATGCCGAGTCGAATGGTATCAACTGCAATATCAAGTGACGCTTATCTCAAAAGACTAGCTCATAAATGTGTGAAAATAATCAGTTCCCGAGCAATACATTATTCCCCGTCGACCTTAACACGTGACCGTACGACCCGGAAAGTCACGACCCGTTCAATTTTCTTAACAATCGCAACACGTGTGCAATATACCACATGAGGACAACTGTAGACCTTTCCCAGAGCATAAAGGCTGCGATGTTCAGAGGTCCCCGAATACCAGGTTGATGCTTGTCGTGAAGAAATATAACACGTGATGATGGATGATGAGTACGGTAAACTTTCCTGTCGAAACTGGTCTAAACCTCTTAAGTCGAATTTACACACTAATTGCCTCAAAGTTTTGAGGTGAAAAAGTAAGGTGGCAGAATCAGTTTTCTTACCATATCAGATCGCGTCATGATAATGGCCAAGGAAATGAAAATAACATCTTTTCAGAGGTGACACACAATGCCAAGTCGAAACGTGCCAATTGCAACATCAAATGATGCCTAGTTCAAGAGATTAACTCATAAAAGTCCGGAAATAATCAGTTTCTGGGGAAACACGTGACTTTCTATTGACTTTAACACCGATCTGTACTACCCATTTGATTCCCTGCAAGATTTTTAGAATTGTGCATAAGCAAAGTAATATAACATGTTGAAACCCATCTAAGCTTTTTTTGGTGGAGCTTACACGGTAACAAAACCGATAACAAGGACATCCAACGGCTTCTCCCGATATAGCACTGTGATCTCCAGAGGCCACGGCCCGACAGAACAAGATAGCACGTTGACAGTCATAACACGGGATACTGGATAAGCTGCGGAAACTGACGTACTGAAGCTGCTTTAAGCTCCTTTGAATTGAATGTGCATGTGGCGCACGGCATATCTATCCGCTGCGGGCCACATGCTGCTTTTCCAATGTGCGAGTGCGGTTTTTGTTTGTCACGCTCGGCCCGGGAGCTAGTTCCAGATATGTGTGCCAGGACGATCAATAGGGGGCGGCCCTTAAAAACACCGACCCCGTCGGAGGCAAAAACAGCGCAACGCAGAGTGAGGGTACCGTCGTGGTCAGTCATTGATCGGAGTGCAGAATAACAGTGCAGTGACAGTCACAGCCGTGGGCCCAACAGTGTCTGGGGGACCCTATCGGCCTGGCGCGCCGACGTCCGGGCGCCTGGCGCCCACACCTCTGCAAAATTTCAACCCAGCGGAGGAATCACCGCCCCTCCGGCGATACTCTGAGATCCCGGCACTTCTCCATGTCTTATGACCTTGCACTCTACTTAATGTACCTTGAGGAATAGAAAGTTCTGTAGGGATGTCGAGATTACGCATTCACACCTTCTTTCTGATCGGTTATATGTTGTGCACTCATTGTGTGCTTGCACAGTTTCGCAGTAATCAGAATACCTAACATACAAATCGATCGTTAGTATGTGGTGTTAAATCACGTGCTGGTGCCTGCCTGGTGCTGGGCTGGTGCCTGCCTGGTGCTGCGCTGATGCCCTCTTTGCGTTTCAATGAACAGTCTGTGAGAAAATAGCGGGTCAAGGAATATTTGTCCGGATATTATGCCATGAAGCAGGAAGTGTCGCGGTCAAGTCCATGCTGTGACGTTAATTCCGCCATCTTGCAAAAGTCTTATATTGCGAATAGCTTGGAGCGCCTGGCAATTTCACGCAAGTTCTATCGAAGTTTTGCCAAGATGGGCTACGTGCGTCACAGATGATTGACTCAATTATCCCTCACCGGAAACGATGGAGACAGGCCTGCGCATCACATAGGTAAGGGCTCTTCGCGGGTAGCGATGGAGTACTGTGAGCAGATGAGAAATTCCGGCTGGGCGACGAATGCTTACTGCATAGTTCACTGCCATCGAACTATGTCGGACAGGAGATCCGTTTCGTAAAAGCCCATACATTTTCGTTGAGCCAATCTTTTCGCCACCATTTGCAGTCGCTTCCAGGCAGTCGATTTATGACAAGGCATTGCCTCGATGATCATAAGTGGTGAAGCAATGATCTACCTTGTGAGGTCGCTGACCTATGGCAGGTCAAAGTCAGACCATGTTTTCAGCGAATGCAATTTCTGTGGAATTGTTCAATCTGATCAAACAACGGAGTGTTAGACGAAGCCATGCATCTCTGGGATACTTTCTTAGGCAACACAACAATTGAATGAATAAATTACATTGACCTAGGGTCAGGCATCAAGGTCAGACAAAGGTCAAAACAAACATGTTTTATTACTCTAGGGCCTGCTGTATGGGGGAGTTTCTGGTGTTCATTTCGAATTTCTTGATAACAGTGACCGTATTCTACACTTTCCATGGACTTCTTTAAGCTCATAATAGGCCGCTTACTTAAAATGACCCAGGTCAACATTTTGTTTTTAAGAACAAGGTCGCTGACCTAAAATGAGCATGTGACCTTTTGCTTAGAACAGTTATCTAGGTTCTAGGGGACCTTTGTAGACCAACCTAGAAGTCGACCTTGTTCGACCTTATGTGGCCCGAAGGTCATAACCTAAAAACCTCAAACTTTGACCTAACTGAGCTCATGTACAGGCCAACACACCCTGTGAATTTTGTGTCTCTAGCTCTCTTAGTTCCTGAGACCTCGGCGGGGGTCAAACTGACCCCCACCCGAGCGAAGGGTATCCAACCGGCCACCCGGGCGCATGCTGACTGAAGCCATGCCAGCCATTGCAGGGCAAGGATAGTATGTGGGCGATATATTTCTTCGTACCATAAGCAGATATCCTTCGGGCAGAGGACGACCTCAGCATCAGATTAACTATAACCAAAACTGTCCAAGGAACACTTGCAATTCATGGAGCAACGCCAACGGGTGTCCAGACCGCCATTGCCCGTGAGTCAGGCGTTGGAAGGGAAGAAGCGGTCGCTTGCTTTTTAAGAGCTTTGATGAGTTAGAGTGAGTTAGGCTGAGTCACTGGCGCACTGAGTCAACTTCCACTTGCATACGAGTCATTGCGTTGCCACGCTTAGTGTTGTCTCACAATGCGCTCATTTTCCGTCGCCTGTGCGGGAGACGCGCGGGAGATCCTGCGCCGGCAGCCGACGGCGATAGCGCGAATGGGCCATGTTTTCAAACCTTCCCCAGCCGATAACCATCAAGTTAAGCTGTGAATGGCGGAGTTCAAATTGTGCTCTTTCGCATGCCAATGAGGAAAGGTTCAAAATCACGCAGGAAGATGGAAAATGCATTACAAATGCTCATAATACCACAATCGATATTCGTTGTTCAATCACGATTCCAACCACGACACAGACGTAGTCTGGAGGGTTAAAAAAAAAAATCACTGAGACGTATGGGTTCGCACGGTTTACTTTTATTGTAGTGAGCAAAATCGCCGCCGAACAAAGCCCTTCAACCATTCAATGCAAAAATGCCGAACGCTTTAACTCCGAAACCGCTCAACTAAAAGTCCTGAAAAAGTGACAGGCGTCGTCAGCACGAGCACGCTGATACTTCTGTCACCCATTTTCATCAAAATCTGAGAGCTGGGGCTGTAAAACCAGCCCTTCGATTTGACGTGGAATGCCCCACGTAGCTTTTGCTAGACGTGGCGTTTTTACATCTATCGGAATAAATACGCATGCAGCCTCTTGCGGCCAAACAGTACTCAGTATGGTACTTGGTACTTATAATTGATTGAACAAAATTGATCGAGTAATTTATGTTTTGAGACTAGGCGCAATATTTTTAAAAAAATTTTGAACCCAAAGATTTCCGAATAACACTCATAGCTTCTCGTAAAGCTGAAATAAAACTTTTTTAGAAGTGCTCCTTTCCATCTCTATTCGTGGCCACACCGGTCGTTTAAAATTTGAACGTGATTGGCTGTAAACCAGTGAGAAGGATTCTAGGGGCCGTCTGCCGGAAAGTATCTTCATAGCATTCTGAAAGCATTAAGTAATTATCCGCCAGTTCAGTTGAGCTGTTCTATGTAGCTTTATCGCATCATTGCTTGTTGTAGTACCTAAGGGTTGCCGTGTGACAGTTACCTGGATGTGATTGTTCTAGGCTGTGACGGAGGCTTGCGTGGGCGAGGCATCCGTCATATTCTGCTACCGTTGCATACTTTTGCAACTGGCTTAAACCTGTTATTACTGTCCCATACCACCTGACTAAGCTAGGTCTTGCAGCCAGTATAATTAAGCTTTATTCACAATTTAAATGAGGTGGTGCCACATGGCTCGAGGCGAAACAGCGGTTTGCTAAGTTTGATTTGTAAGAGCTGCTTCAGCTTATGGTACACATTTCAGAATTCTTGGTGTCAAAACAATTACATGATTGCAGTAAATGCGACAAGCTGTGACACATGATGTGGCTTGTGATGTATTTGTTTTAGCTTAATTGAGAATCACTTTGATATCATATTTTTCAAAATGTTTATCAGTGTTTAGGAACTCAGTAAGATGTGGATATGTGGACCAGCTGATATCATTGCCACTTGGTTCATAGTTTCCTTATTCTAAGATAGCTTCTTAAAATCCAGATGTTCAGGTCCATGACAATTAGCTGTGTATGCAGGCAACCTGGCATCTGCCAAGGTAGCCACATCTCTGCTAGTAAAGTGGGAATACATATAGTAAAGCATTCTGTCTGTGAAGAGCCGCTACTCCGATTTGTACACATCTATTGATGTTTTTGGTGAAGGTGTAGAAAGGTTGATTGCGAAGTTTTCTGCTCTAGATAATCATGGTATTTTTCAAAGTCTCTTCCAAACTGATGGCCCACACTGATGGTCAATGCTGCATTTAAGAGGTCTTAACTATGTGATGCCATTTGCTCATGATGATGTGGCCCAGCTCTGTCCTGCCAACATCCTGTTGTGCACCCTGGTACTGCTTTCAACGAGTCTCTTGATGGTATCGTTCACAAGGCTGTTGCCTGTTGAAGTCCTGCCAAAGTCCTGCCACCTCCTTGCTCACTCCCTTAAAGCTCATCACAAGCAGACAGCCTTTAACACTGCTCTCTACTAAAAGTGTGCACATGGCCCCCAAGATACTCTCCTTGCAACAGCTTGTGACGCTATCCATCATCACCCTTCCCTGAGGTGCTGTTCCAGTGCTAGATAAGAGCGTGTTGGCTGATGAAAATGGTGCAGTGAGTTTGTGGCCCAGACCTGTGGCCAGGAAGAGCAAATTATGGTGATCAAAAGTATCAGAAGGAATGCTAATTTAAACTACCTCCAGCTGGGATTTAGTACCAGTGGTTCTACTAAAAACATGGTCTGTAGACTGTATGCATACATCCTTTTGTAAATGTTGCACATTTTGTTGTCCATTTGCAGTTGCAGCTTGACTAGAAACAGACTGTCAAAAAGGATCTCCCCCCACAGTCCCACATCAAACCACAAACAGTTTTGGACACAAGACTCAAGCACAATAAGCATAAGTGAATAAATGATGCATAATAAGTTGTCCATTTGCAGTTGCATCTCGACCAAAAAGACTACCAAAAAACACCTCTCCCCAAAGCACAAATGGTTTTGTGCTCCAGGGCAGCTACATGGTACTAGGCAGCAAGGGGATGAAATGAAGCTGAGTGCCATGCATGATACCCTGCTGACAGCCTGTCATTTGTCCACTGCCACACGTCCCTGAGCCGGCCGTAACACCCCTCCTGGTGGCCAGACCGCGATGGGGTCGCCGCTGCCGGAGTCGCTGGCCCGGCAGAGGACGGTGGCGCTGACCCGCCTGGACGCCTACCACAAGCAGCTGCTGGAGCTGTTCCGCGAGATCGGCGTGCCCCAGACGGACTGGGAGGGCCGGCTCGGCAACATCTGGGGCCATGTGGTGGCCACCATGCAGGAGGTACGCTCGCTAGCTCACCCGCCCGCTAGCTCACCCGCCCGCTAGCTCACCTGCCCGCTTGGCTTACCCGCCTGCTGGCTTACCTGCCTGCTTGCTCACCCGCCCGCTGGCTTACCCGCCTGCTGGCTCACCCGCCCGCTGGCTCAGCTGCTCGCTAGCTCACCCGCCTGCTAGCTCACCTGCCCCCTGGCTCAGCCGCTCGCTAGATC